>NC_091304.1:13232624-13320124 GCF_038502225.1 Cherax quadricarinatus | reverse complement strand
ACTGATGAAAAGAAGACGGCCAGTAACCTATGCTCGGTTTAATAGAATGAAGTTTATTACCGAGCAGAGTTGACCAACATTGTTGCCAACGGGTGTGAAGGTGGGTAGCTATTGCAGCAAAATAGTCCAGAAATGGAACACCTCTATAGGAAATTGGTAGGTCATGTACTGCTGACCGCGCAGCAGTGTCTGCCTGTTCATTGCCCTGTACGTTGACATGACCAGGGACCCAACAAAAAACAATATCTTTATGCTTGGTAGAGATACGGCGTAGCCAAAGTTGGATACGGAGAACTAGGGGGTGAGATGTATCAAATTTTCGTACAGCCTGTAGAGCACTAAGGGAGTCTGAGACTACCACAAATGATGACACAGGCATAGATGCGATACGAATAAGTGCTGCAAGAATGGCATACAATTCAGCAGTAAAAATGCTAGCCGAAGACAGTAAATGCCCTCGACGACGCTGTCCGGAAACACTGCTGCGAATCTGACACCGTCTGAAGACTTAGAGCCATCTGTGTACACAGCGATGGCATGAGAATGAGAGTGGAAGTGATCAAGAAAAAGAGAGCGGGAAGCCACCATAGGCAGTTGGGCTTTCGAGCAAGGGAGTGAGAAAGAACAGACCCGAACAGCTGGAACTTCCCAGGGGGGTAGGGAAAAGTGAGATGCTACATGAACATATAAAGGTGGTAACTGAAGGGAAGACAAGAGCGAATGTAGGCGAAGAGAAAAGGGACGGAGCAAACAGGGGCGGCGAACAAATAAAGAATGTCTACTAATATCGGTGACCATTCTATAAATAGAAGGATTGTGGAGATCGTGAGAGCGTACATAGTAGCGAAGGCAATGGGCATCACGGCGATCAGACAAGGATGGAACATTCGCTTCTGCATAGAGGCTCTCAACAGGGGAAGAGCGAAAAGCACCAAGGCATAAACGTAATCCTTGGTGATGGATGGGGTTAAGGCTAGAGAGAGTAGCAGGAGAGGCCGCTGAGTAAATCTGGTCACCATAATCGAGTTTCGATAAAACGAGGGCTGAATATAGGCGAAGCAGAGTTCGACGATCAGCTCCCCAGGAAAGATGAGCAAGGGTTTTAAGAAGGTTTAGCCGGCTGTGACAAGTTGCCTTCAGAGAAGTAATGCGAGGTTTCCAGGATAACCTACGGTCAAAGAGAAGGCCTAGAAACCTGACTGTATCACGTTCGGGGATACGAGAGCCACAGAGATACAAAGGATGATCGGAGATGACAGAGCGTCTAGTGAAAGTAATTTGGTGAGTTTTGGTACTGGAAAATTTAAACCCATGCGTGGTGGCCCAAGTGGAAACACGGTCGACCGCATGCTGGAGAGAAACTGCAATGAGATGACAGTCAGTGCCTGCACAAGCAATAGCGAAGTCATCAACATAGAGTGATGACCAAATATTGGGTGGAAGAACAGAGGCCAGATCATTTATAGCAAGAAGAAAAAGTGTTGTGCTCAGAACACATCCCTGAGGGACACCTTCAGCTTGGACAAAGTCCGGGGAAAGCACATTATTGACTAGAACACGGAAGTGTCTGTCAGTTAAAAAGTTCTTAAGGAAGGATGGTAGATTGCCTCGGAGGCCTAAGGAGTGGGCTTGGGCCAAAATATTATACCTCCAAGTTGTGTCATATGCCTTCTCAAGGTCAAAAAATATGGCAATAACTGAGTGATTATTTGCAAAGGCATTACGAACATATGTATCCAAGCGTAGTAAGGGGTCTATGGTAGAACGGCCCTTACGAAAGCCATATTGACTAGCGGAGAGACTGTTGTGTGTCTCTAAATACCACATTAAACGGCGATTTACCAGACGTTCCATCACTTTGCAAACTGCACTAGTAAGAGCGATGGGACGATAGTGGGAGGCATCATGTCCTGTAGTACCCGGCTTGCGGAAAGGGAGAACAATGGCAGATTTCCACAGCTGGGGAAGAACTCCTTGTGCCCAAATAAAATTGAAGAGGTGTAAGAGGACTACAAGGGCTGACTGATGTAAATGTTGTAACATACGAATATGAATGTCGTCAGGTCCAGCTGCCGATGATCGGCAAGCTGAGAGTGTTGCCTCCAGTTCCTGAAGTGTAAAAGGCACATTATACTGTTCTTCCTTGAAAGAAGAAAAGTCCAAGGGTACTAACTCTCTGGCAGACTTTGAGGAAAGAAACGAGGGGCATAGATGGAGCCCCCGGGAAATACGGACCAGATGAGTGCTAATTTCAATGGCAACGTCAAGAGGGTTTGCTACATCAATACCGGCGACCCGTAGAACAGGAGCCGGGTCAGGAGAGTATTTATCACTCAATTTCCTCACTTTTTTCCAGACTGCACTCAGAGGAAGCAGAGGTGATAGTGGAAACATAGTCTCGCCAGAAAGTGCGTTTAGCATCATGGATGACACGGCGAGCGATCGCACGCTTCTGCTTAAAATCAAGAAGTCTCTCATTGGTTCTATTGTATCAGTACCTGCCCCATGCAGCGCGTTTCAAACATACTGCACGAGCACAAGCAGGAGACCACCAAGGCACGCACTTCTGAGAATGCTTGCCTGAGGTTTGGGGTATAGAATGAGAAGCTGCGGTATAAACTGATGTCGAGAAGAGGTGTAGGAGCTCATCAATGGAGGATGAAGAAGGAACCTCACTAAAAGCAGTGAGCTGCGAGTAAAGGTCCCAATTTGCCCGATCAAATTGCCAGCGAGGGCTACGGAAAGGTGGTGAATATGAAGGAGAAGTAAGAATGATTGGAAAATGATCGCTGTCATGTAAGTCCGGTAGAACAGACCAGGTGAAGTCTAGTGCAGTGGAGGAAGAGCAGACTGATAGATCGATGCAAGAGAGAGTATGAGTACGAGGATCAAAATGGGTGGGAGTACCCGTATTTAAAACATGGAGGGGGTGAGAGGCGAGAAAAGCCTCCAACTGGATGCCACGTGAGTCACAATGAGACGCCCCCCCAGAGGAAATGGTGGGCATTAAAATCACCAAGTAACAGAAGTGGTGGTGGTAAGGATGAAACAAGAAAGGCAAAGTCTGGGATAGAAAATGCTCGAGAAGGAGAGAGACATAAAGAACATATTGTAAACCACTTATTCAAGTGGATACGGGCTGCAGTGTAATGCAGTGAGGTATGGACAAATAGTTGACAGTACGGAATATCATTGCATAGAAGAAGGGCACTTTCATTAAAGGTCCCATCTGAGAAAGGATCCGAAGAATACAATAAATTATAGCCTGAGATAGGTTGGAAAACAGCTGAGTGTAATTTTGGTTCTTGTAAGCAAGCACCAACAGGGGAAAACCTGGAAAGCAACATCTGAAGCTCACCCCGATTACCCCTGAGGCCGCGGATATTCCACTGTAAATAGGCCATGATTGGTGATGAAGAAAATACCAGGAATCCGTAGGGAAAGGCACCTATGGACTAGAGGGGTTAGAAAAGTCAACGTGTGGTAGCATTGGAAGACGTTCAAGCAGCGAAGGAACGGAGCGTTGCGAAGAATGGGGTTGTGAAGATGGACGAAAGGGAAGAGAAGGAACAGGAAGTGAATCAGTGTCCATTGAAGGTTTAGTCTCTGCAATATATTCTGAAATGGCTTCAAGTGTTTCTGAATTCAAAGATGTATGGGAGACCATATTGGAGGTAGAAGGGGGAGGGTGAGTAAAGATTGGGACAGTAATGGACTGTACCAAAGTAGAGGGGGACGAAAGAGTGTAAGGGACTGGAGATGAAGTGTGGGGGGGACAGAAGAGGCAGAAACCAGGGAGGTGGCAGAAGAGGGAGAAACTTGGGAGGGGACGGGGGTGGAAGGCATAGTACGAGGAGGAGGGTGAACCTCGACACTTGTAATAGAGCCAGAGAGAGGGGAAGAGCTAGGCACAGAGACTGGAAAGGTAAAGTGTGGAGGTAGGAGAAGGGAAGGAAGGGGCAAAGAAGATTTGAGCAATGTGAATTTTTTAGACTTCTGAGAAGTAGAGGGGCGATTGGTATAAGGTGTCGTACGAGGTCTTGTCGATACTGGGGCTTGTGAGGAAGGACGCGAAGATGTGAGAACAGACTGAGTTGTAGTCGGGACGTCAGAGCCAAGGACAGCAAAAGGATTAGATGCCGGAGTGGCTATGGGAGGGGGAGGGGTAACAACAGAGGAGGCTGCAGAAGATGGGACCCCAGAAGTGGGGGGATGTTTTGAAACACGAGAATAAGAAACACGGGGTAGTCTCCCTTGGAGGCGGAGATGAGTAACTGCCATAGCATAAGGGAGACCTTCTGCCTCTTTGAGGCAACGGATTTCACGTTCATTTAAGTAGACCTGGCAACGGTGGGAGTACGAAGGGTGAGCTTCATTACAATTAAGGCAAGATGGAGGTTGACTGCAAGATGTATTAGAATGGTTGTCGGCACCAAAGACTGGGCATTCGGCTATAGATCTGCAATATTTCGCTGGGTGACCAAAACGCCAGCAATTTCTACACTGTTGCGGTGTAGGTATCACCTTTCGAACTTGTAACCGATGTCCCACGACATATACAGAGGACGGGAGTTCTCGGCTGTCAAAAGTTAAATGAGCCACATTGCAAGGGTAACGTCTCCGCCCACGGGCAGGAAGGACATAAGTGTCTACTTTGAGGATTGGGAGATCCTGGAGTTCCAGCTGTTCAAGAATGTCATTGCCACATGACTGGAAATTCTGTTGGACTATTTTATGGGGCAGAATGACAGTACCACTACAAGAATTGAGAGAAAGATATTTTTCAATAGTGATAGGAGTAGTATCGATATTCGAAAGGAGAGAAAGATCATAAGCTTGGGTAGCATTCTGGACAGTGACGATGCGCGTACCGCTCTTGAGAGCATGAAATGAAATATCTCTACCAACATGACGCAGGAGCGCTTTGCCAATACTATGGTCAGAAAGATAGGCAGAAGAAGAAGTCGGTCTTAAAGTAAAGAATTTAGTCCATTGTGTGGTCCGAAACTGAGCGTGGAGAGGGAGTGCATGACGTGTCGGTCTTTTCCGAGTAGAATGGGAAGGTAACAAAGGAGCATCATCAGGAGATTGACGCTGGCATTTAGGAGTAGGACCGGAGTTGGTCCAGCGTGAAATGGGCTGGCGATTTGAAAATTGCTGTACCGTAGAGGGAGAGGCCGGAAGCATAGTCAAAGGAGAGCGGAGGTCAGACAAATCGAAGGAGTCAGTCGAAGCCCCGGTACCTGAAGCGGGTGAGGAAACAGCACCAGCAAGAGGTACAGGGGCATCAGGAGTGTCCGAAGAGTGGTCTAAAAACAAGGCAGGGTCAGAATGGGGTGCGGTATCAAGAAGGGGCCCGGGGGTAGTGGGTTCATGGATTGGGTTCTCCAATCCATGAATAAAAAAAGGGGGGAGCGGGGAGGAATAGTTCCCAGGAGGAATGAAAGGGCCGGAAATCTCCCTCCGCGCCCAAGAGGACCTCAGCACCGCTAGTAGTGCAGATGCAGCATGGAACCCGTGCCATACCCTACCCTTCATGCCAGTAAACCAGCAATCCGGGATAGCAACCTCACATCTGCCGGGCTACCTCGGTGGACAAAAGAGAGGGTGGCCGGATATCCGCCACAAAGCATACCTCCTTCGGCCACCACCCCCGGAATCCAAAAGGTGGCTTCCAGAGATACACCCGTTGCCTGAAAGACACCCAAAGCTACTCCGGGATACCGGAGAGGGATCGGGACATCCCCAGGCGATCCAGATTCCACAGCAAACTACGCCACCGCCAAGAACCTCAACGGAATGGGATGGACCCCGGTATCCTTTCCCCTACCTAGGAACTAGCGCGCCTATGGGAGAAATCCCAAAGGCCAAAAAGAGGAAGGGCAACAGGGAGGGGTGGGGAGGAGGAGGAGGAAAGGAAAAAGGGGAGGATGGGATAGGGAGGGGGGATTGGGGGGTAATTAGGTTCGGTCTGAGGAAGGAGACCGACAGGTCTGATTCCTCAGACCAAGAGCCTCTTCACCACAACAAGGAGCCCCCCTTGAAGAGGTTCAAATATATAGGAGTAGAAATTGGGAAACCAACATTTGGAGCCCTCCCCTGGTTCCTTGTGATAAGTATGCATGCTAGTTGCAATATAGGTGGCAAAACATTAAGAGCATGAGAGATGAAATCATGTGGCTGGGATGCTGATGTTTTAGTGTAGTATTGTAGTCAGTCAGATACTGTTTTCATTAGCAAGCCGTGGACCTAATCCTGGTAACTTGGAAATGTTGTAATTCTATTTGCTTCTGTATGTTAAAAAAAAAAAAACAACAGTCTGTGAAGTCTTAGTGTGAGGGATAACAATAGTTTCTCAGCATGAATTGAGGGGAGAATGTCAGTGTACTGCCACTGAGGTCCTACCATGGTGTGGAGATCCCTTAGTATATTGGCTACTGTTTTTCTTCTTCTTCTTCTTCTTGGAGTATATAGGACCACCGAGAATTTATGCAACATCGAATCCTGCCTTCCTGTGTCCAGGTAGAAACCACATCCAAAATGGGAGGAAAAACGACAAGCAAAGATACATATTATATGGCCTTTATGTACCTCAAAGCTAGTAGAAAGGTACAAGTACTGGACAAAATATCATGACAATCAAGAGTTAATTCTTTCCCATTGGGTAAGAGTGGTAGGGTCAAGGACTCAACCTCAAAGGTTACACAAAGCAGAGTGCACATAGAGTGGTAATTGGGGCACCACAGAAAGAAGTGCTCCACCATCTCTGGCAGATGATGAGTGTCATCCAGAAGCAGTGCAGATGAGCCACCAGCCATGAATGCCCCACCTAGGGGCAGATCAGAGCTACACCACTGACCAATTAGGATGATGAACCCAAGGGCAGGGGCCACTGAAAAGACCAGATTAAGTTCAGTGTCAAGGAACAGAAGGAGCATACCACATCTCCCTGCCAGAGTCAACAGATCTCCCACAAGAGCCCCTTTGTGCACTCTGGCCCAATGAATGGGAGTTGGTAGTAGGGAGTGTGTGTGCAAGGGAGGCTGTCCCATCATTGTTCCATATGCCAACATGTGCTTGTACCCACTGAAGGGAGATGCTCCAACTCAGGTTCCTCAAGAAGTGTAAAAGAAGCTGTCTCACAGATGAGGAGATGAAGGGACTGTGGACAGGCAGAAGATAGAAGAGCAGGGGAGGACTGAGAATCAGGGAGGCAAACCACAAGCTGAGGTGGAAGGTGAGAGAGGGCAATAAGCAAGACCTGGTGAATGGCAAAGAGCTCCCTTCTCAGGACCCAATGAGAGGGGTCTAACTCCCAGGTTTGATGCAGAGACAGATCAGTGAAGAATGCAGCTGAGGACATAGGAGGAGGAGGAGGAGGGAAAGTATGTGCTGAGCTGCCCACGAAGACGGAGAATGAAGAACTATATTTGGCAACATGAAACTCTTCAAAGAGAAGTATTGCCATCTGGGGAATCTTCCTGTTTTAATATGGTCAATCCAGGTGAATGCATTCCTCTAGGTCCACCCATGGTAGGACCAAGGAGTGAAGAGGTGAGACAGCCAGTGCCAGCTCAAGGAGTGAGAGAGGGGCTAGAGAATGGTGGGCCCTAGCCACAAAGAAAGGCTGGGTTAAATGTGGAGGAACAGAGGCTGCCACTCACACCTGTGAAGAGGTGTCAGGGATGAACAAAGGACAGAGGCCATATATAGAATTGCAAGCAACCCCTCGTTTGTTCTCACCAATGCAAGGAACTATCCCAGATTCTGTTTCCAAGGCTGCAAAAGAGGTGGAAAAACACCCTTGGGTATACTGTGGAGGGATGAATTCTGGAGAACACTTAGATGGCAAGTGAAAAGAGAGAAGCCAAGCCACATACTTCACTCACATAGTGAGTTTTCTGTGAACCATACCCATATATAATATACAGAGGAGGTCCTGATATGCCTCCACTTAGTACCAGAGATCTTGATAAGTATATGCCCAACCATTGGTGGTAGAAGACTACTGGGATTGGTACCTGGCCCAGTGCAACAGAAGAGAGGAGAGTCATTAACTAGTACAGCACAATAGATGAGATTTGGTAACACTGACCTCCAAGCCCCAGGTGGTGACCCAGGATGCTATGCACTGTAGGGCAGCCAGGAGTCTCTTCTGTGGTATCATCAGGGAAATGACAATGCCCCTAGAGGCCACACCATCTATATACACCAGGAAGTGCACACCCTGAAGGAATGGGAGATCTGATATTTGCACAGAGCAGAGGGGTAGGCTAAGAAAAGATTTCTGGGGTACTCCTAGGTATGTGCATGGGGCAAAGACATCTTGCCACCGACAATAATCAGGAAGGTCCTTTCAAAAAGTTGTGCAACCAATGAAAGGGAGCCCCTGTCAACCTCATGCAGTCCTTAAAAAGAAATGATGTGTGGGATGCTGAGTCAAATGCAGGGAATCACCAGGATGGCACTTCCTAAATTGATAGAGAAAGGCTTAGTAAAACCACCTGTTTTGATTGTGCAATTGTGTTTCAGCTAATAATGGTGGAGAGCATGATGAAAAAGAATGCCAGAAGTAAAACACTTTCAGCCTGTGACTACTGAATCCAGAGTCAACCTCCATTAATACGGTAAACCTTTTATATAATGAACCAATAGCATAGAGCAGGTGGCCAGTAATGGCAACTGTAGTAGATAAAGAAAAAGATTGTTTTGCCATGATTGTAAGAATAATGGACAATTCTGTAACCAACAGACTTTGTCCACTGTTTCTGAGTCAACAGATCCAGTGGATTTTGTTCTGAATTTCTGAAGTCCAAGGTTTACTATTTTCCACCATTAGAGGCCCTGCCAGATGGACATCTAATGTCTCATCAGAGAGTCACCTGACATGTCATAAAATGATCCAATTTCTATTGGGTGGAGTAACAATCACCATAGTACTACCAACAGAAGCTTCATTCACACAGGGTCAAGAGATTCTTTCTTGATCTGTCTAGAATCAGCATTTAACAAAAGGGGAAAATATTTCCTCTAGTAAGGCCAAAAGGACAGAAGTGATTAAATGCCCTTCCATCATGGCAAGGGAACTTCCCTTGAATGGATTTCACAACCAGGAAGATGCTTGTATTTTTACTCAAAACATACACCACTATCCTACAGTGGCTGGAGAAATATTTCCAGAACAGAGATACCCAAATGTTGTAAAAGTGTCATTTATCAACACAAATGTTCATACTGTTGCTCTCTAACGATTTTCATAATAGTAGGAGGAGGTCTGAATTATTTTTGCGAGCACTGTACATGCCAAAAATAGTTAAACATACTCCTGCACAAGCATAACAAAACTCAACAGTGTATGTAACAAATCAAAAGTTAATGAGTAATTTATTTGTAAAGTTTGCTGCTAAAAAAAAAAAAAAGACATGAAGTGTGTCAAGACAGTGTAAACTCGTGATATTATAGTAGTGTAGTATTATACTATTGTATATTAGAAAATGAATGTACTGATAGTTATGCAGGTCTTCACTTTTTATTTACTTATATAGAAAAATCATATGCCTTTTCCAAATCCATAAATGCAATGAAAACTTCTTTGGACAAGGGCAAAGAAGTTTTCATTGTATCTATGGATTTGGAAAAGGCATACGATATGGAAGCAAAGAGGGAAATGTATGACAGGAAAGTGCGTGTAAAGCATGAGTTCTGAAAGTTGCAGCAAGGAGGAGGCTAGAGGCAGTGGAGATGTTGTGTCTGAGGGCAATGTGTGGTGTGATTATTATGCAGAGATTTCATAGCATGGAAATTAGGTGGTGGTGCAGGGTTACTAAGAGTACATATTATAAAGAGGGCTCAAGAGGGGTTGTTGAGGCATTTTTTTTTATTTAGAGAGGATGGAACAAAATAGAATGACTTGGAGGGCATATAAATCTGAAGTGGATGGAAGGTGGGGGCAGAGGCCATCCTAGGAAAGGTTGGAGGGAGGAGGTAAAGAAGGTTTTGTGGATGAGGGGCTTAGACATCCAGCAAGAGTGAGTGGGTGAGTGAGAGTGAGAGTGAGAGTGAGAGTGAGAGTGAGTGTGAGTGTGAGTGTGAGTGTGAGTGTGAGTGTGTGTGTGTGTGTGTGTGTGTGTGTGTGTGTGTGTGTGTGTGTGTGTGTGTGTGTGTGTGTGTGTGTGTGTGTATGTGTGTACTCGCCTAGTTGTACTCACCTAGTTGAGGTTGCGGGGGCCGAGTCCGAGCTCCTGGCCCCGCCTCTTCACTGATCGCTACTAGGTCACTCTCCCTGAGCCGTGAGCTTTATCATACCTCTGCTTAAAGCTATGTATGGATCCTGCCTCCACTACATCACTTCCCAAACTATTCCACTTACTGACTACTCTGTGGCTGAAGAAATACTTCCTAACATCCCTGTGATTCATCTGTGTCTTCAGCTTCCAACTGTGACCCCTTGTTACTGTGTCCAATCTCTGGAGCATCCTGTCTTTGTTCACCTTGTCAATTCCTCTCAGTATTTTGTATGTCGTTATCATGTCCCCCCTATCTCTCCTGTCCTCCAGTGTCGTCAGGTTGATTTCCCTTAACCTCTCCTCGTAGGACATACCTCTTAGCTCTGGGACTAGTCTTGTTGCAAACCTTTGCACTTTCTCTAGTTTCTTTACGTGCTTGGCTAGGTGTGGGTTCCAAACTGGTGCCGCATACTCCAATATGGGCCTAACGTACACGGTGTACAGGGTCCTGAATGATTCCTTATTAAGATGTCGGAATGCTGTTCTGAGGTTTGCTAGGCGCCCATATGCTGCAGCAGTTATTTGGTTGATGTGCGTTTCAGGAGATGTGCCTGGTGTTATACTCACTGGTGTGTGTGTGTTGAATACAAGTGGAGGCAAGTAGTTTTTATGACCTCATGAATTGTTGGAGAGTGAGCATGGTAACATTTATGAAGGGATTCAAGGAAACCGGTTAAGTGAACTTGCATCTTGAAGGTGGGAAAAACAGTGTCTGCACTCTGAAGGAGGGGTGGTGATACTGCAGTTTGGAGGGACATCTGAAACTGTAGTGTTGGTGTGCTGCTGGCAAGACAGTGATGGTCACCCTACCTAAGCAGTAGACAACCAGTGTTAAAATAATAATAATAATAATAATAATAATAATAACAATAATAATAATAATAATAATGCAGTTATTCCTTTAGATGGGAATGAACAAATGCACTTAAGATACCTTCTATTATATGATCTAACATTTACATGGTCTAAATGTATTCTAATATAGCTAGGCTATCAAGACTAGTTTCAATATCACTCAAAATAATTACAAATTAAATAAACAAAAATTTAGACTGGAACTCACCATACTATCTAGAGAAATGCATTCGATACAATATTAAATATAAATTCTGATATAAAATGGATGACAAGAGGATGTGGAGAGTACTAACGAAGTCAGAGTAATAATTATTTGTTATGACTCTGCAGTGTTTTAGTAACCATTTACATTATGAAAATATCCTTTCTTGACTATCAGCAGCAGTCTAGCACAGACAGTCCTTCGAATATCTGAGGAGCTACTGATGCTAGCAGCTTGGCTACAGATGAAGAGAAAATATCTTTGTCGTAGATCGTGATATAAAAGTACTGAGTAAGCAGAATTAATGTAATACAGTAGCACTACATGTTCATTTGGGGGCTTAAAATGAAGGACTTGTTTGGTTTGTAGAAAAAGGTCATTTGGAGGATGAAATAAATATAGGATAGTGGATATTTTAGGAAATGACTCCCCCCCCTTTTTTTGGAAACAAGATTTTGGGTGCCTTCAGAAAAGTAAATATGACCATGGCTATTTTGTTAGTCAGATTAATGCTTGTGGGGTAGCTCAGAGTAGTGCAATGACTATTTTAACTAAATGAACTTTTGCTGACCACTTCTTTTATTTTCTATTGAAATTTTTATACTCTATTTTATATTTACATTATACACATGCATTCTCTTGTGCTTGTAAGTAAAGATAATGTTTTCAACTTTTCTTTGATTATATTATTTTACTTCTTGCGCATGTCTGTATACAATAGTTCACTTTCAAGTTCAGCTTAAGGTTCTTCAAACATATACATAGTTTTTCTGTACTTTTTACATCAACTGAGCCACTCTTCATATTCACTGTGAACCAACAGAATTTCTGATTCAAATTTTTCATTGCATTCTTATTTTTGCATATTTTCTTTAAAACTGTTGAATTATTTCACATTAAGGGAGTTATTCATTACAAACTTTTTCACCAATAAGCCTTACACCAAAATTACTTCATTATCTACTACTCCTTTATTTCTCATTCTTAACTCACAGACAGAACTTTTACATGGAATATATTGTTATAAACATGCTGAACTTAGCATATGAAAGGAATTCTTTTCCTCTAAATGTTATTTTCAACACTAAATCTAAATATTTTTTCATGTATTACCATCTCAATGTTCAGAGGTATATGCTAAAGGCAGTTTCACAGTACAGTTATGACATTTTTAGGTATACATCCTGCAGTATGTCATCAGATAAAAGCAGTCATGGTATGAATACATTTTCACCCATGTGTAAATCAGTCTGATCATCACTATCATTTAGAATCACAGAAAGCCACAAAAGTTGTCAGTACTGTACATGAAATCATACAAGCAGGTAACCACAAGATTCAGTAGCTGATCTTCAGTGGTAAATACTATGCTGGGTAAAACAACACTAAATACACCCTCACTTCTTCCTTAAGATCCACCTGACAATAAGGCTAATCTGGGTACTAGTCGGGAATGTGTTTAGGATTACTGCTCAGCACTGGTTTCTGGGAAGATTTCTTTATGGTAATACTGTATGGTCTAGGGAAGGATTACTTCATGGCACTTTTGTCCTGGGAGGATTACTTTTTTTTGGCACTAGTGTCTAAGAGTAATTACTTCTTAATACCATTTTCTTGGGATGATTTTATCTTGTCACTAATAAGCAGGAAGTAGTATTACCTCTTGTCACTGGGGTGAAAACTGTTTCTCATTGCTGTTATGGGGATGATTATGTCTTGTTAGTATTGTGGGGATGACTCCTCCTTGTCACTCACTGTCTTGTTGGGAGGGTAGTTCATATCAGTGTTGTGTAAATTTTGTCATGTCACTAGTGCATGAGGAAAAAAGATGTTACTTGACAGCTGTGTGTGAGGTTGATAACTTCAGGTAATTGTTTAGAAAGGTTGCTTCATATCACAGCTGTGGGGGTGAATTACATTCTATACACTATTGTGTAAGGAGATTAGTGTCACCATTTTGTGGGGCTGAGTTACTGTATATCACTGTGCAAGGGAGAAGTGTTTCTTTTCACTGATGTGTAAAAAAAAAAAACTTCCACCAATCTAATGACCAGCTTAGCTGTCTAACAAATTTCTGGGTTGCTTTTATTAAGTCTCTTTTTAATGTCAATATATACAGAGTTTAATAACAGTATGTAATATGTGTGTGTATGTATATTTCTTAATAAGATATAGTAACTGATGTTTATTTACAACTCACATCTGCCAGACAATCCTTGTATTATTGCAGACGCTCTTTAACTACCATAGTTATTATTTTTCTTACCGAACATGCTTCTTGCTCTGGACATTTTTATAGTTTACAAAACCAGATGGTAGCACCTTTCTAAATATCAACATATGAAACATTTCTTGCATCCTGTGTGTCTTTCCATTTATATTAGCAATGTCCTTTCCAAGATGGGCACCTCAATGCATGCACAGAGTCAGCACTCTTTCACATGCTCTGATGCAGAATTATCCCAGAGTGAAACTGTTACCAATTTACATATGCAATTAGTTGACAATATGTTGGTGGTAGACAATATTGATTAATAACATATCACTAAGTGATACAATGATGACAGATGTTACTGTGGCAGTTGACACTGTGACAACAGATGTTACTGTGCCAGCTGACACTATGTGATGACATATTACTATGCAGGCTGACACTATGTTGATGATCAAAAATATGCCACTGAATACCAGTATAACCAGCCACTTGCTGCATCACTGTGACTGATACAGAGTTGCTAACATTAGGTTGTTTGTTAATTAACAACTTACCGTCAAGTGACTCACCCTACCTAGACCCAGAGGCGACACTTCTTCTCTGGGTTCATAGGGGAGCCAACAGGACAGCCCCAAGTATCGGCAAAAAACTGGGAGTTCTGGGCAACAACATTGGCTCTGTAGACTCCTGGGCTGTGCATGTCCTTGCTGTATTTCTCGTAGCCTTCCTTGCTCACCACCTCACACCAGATCTAAGAAAAATGAAGAGATGATGTGGGAGCGTGTTTGTGGTATTTCAGTGTGAAGAATGTATTTAGCTTTGGCAAGTGCATGTATTCAGTGCGAGAGTCAAATTATAGCAATGTTTGATTATTAAATAAGAAGAAGATATTAACTGTTTCATAATTTATACAGAAAATAGTAGTAAGTTAATTCCATCTACATCATTAGCATTTGAAGAAAATAATGTTAATAAAACATTTTTGAACTTTTTCATTTTTTCTTTTCTTTTAAAACACTAGTGCTGAGTAAATAAAAAAAAAATTCTAAAAAGTACAATGCTGAGACATACTCAAACTACTTAAGATATTTTCATGTTACCATAAGCAACCAAGACTTCTAGTCAAGTCTTAACAAGTGAAAAACTAATATAAGCACTGGAAGCCTATATTATTTAACCTCATTAGACAGTCCACATGATTACTTTATCATTATTTATTCAGTAAATTTCACAATATGTACAGTTATGTGCCACATAACAATGCTTCGGTCAGCAACAAACTGCATATACGACAGTGGTGTAAACAAACCTATTGCGCTGCCAGTCGTATAAAAGTATAGCACATACAATTGTGTACAGTACATAATACATACTTGATAATGATAAAAAAACTGTTAACTGGTTTATGTATTTACTATACAGTACTGTACTTTTTAGCTCATAAAAAATGTTTACTGTAAAACAGTAAGCCATGTCAGGCCAGCAGCAGTCTCATATATCTCATGTTTACCGCATCTTTTGATGGCATCATTTTCCCTTGTGCTTGACTTAATCTTATGTTTTGCTCATAATGACCCCTGAAGGAGAAGAAAAGAAGAACTCTCAAGGTAATTCACAGTGAAGGATTTAGCTGAAGCTTTAGCAGACCTTAACAAGCTGCTTTAAAAGTTCAAAAACATGAACCCCAACACTGAAAGATTTTAATTAATAGAGAGGAATGTTTATGGTGCATTATCTGCTTACATGCAAATCTATGATGAAAAAACAAACCATATAGCATAGGTGTGTAGCAGGCTATACCATCTAGGATTGTGTAAATATACCATGCCACTTGCACAACGACAAAATACCTAACGACTCATTTCTCAGAACACATCCTTGTTGTTAGGCAATGTGTGACTGTATAAAATTATTCGATGACCAAACATTAAAAAATGTCTCGACTCTCCTTGCATCTGTTAAGGTGCACATGATGTGCATGCATGTGTGTGTGCGTGTGCATGTGCTCACCTATTTGTGGTTGCAGGGGTCGAGACTCAGCTCCTGGCCTTGCCTCTTCACTAATCGCTATTAGGCTCTCTCTCCCCCTGCTCCATGAGCTTTATCATACCTCGTCTTAAAGCTATGTATGGTTCCTGCTTCCACTACATCACTTTCCAGACTATTCCACTTCCTGACAACTCTGACTGAAGAAATACTTCCCAACATCCCTTTGACTCATCTGAGTCTTCAATTTCCAGTTGTGACCCTTTTGTTTCTGTGTCCCATCTCTGGAACATCCTGTCTGTCCACATTATCTATTCCTCGCAATATTTTGTATGTTGTTATCATGTCTCCCCTAACCCTCCTGTCCTCCAGTGTCGTCAGGCCTATTTCCCTTAACCTTTCTTCGTAGGACATTCCCTTTAGCTCTGGAACTAGCTTTGTTGCAAACCTTTGCGCTTTTTCTAATTTCTTGACGTGTTTGACCAGGTGTGGGTTCCAAACTGGTGCTGCGTACTCCAGTATGGGCCTGACGTACACAGTGTATAAAGTCTTGAACGATTCCTTACTGAGGTACCGGAACGCTATTCTCAGGTTTGCCAGGCGCCCATATGCCGCAGCAGTTATCTGCTTAATGTGTGCTTCTGGCAACGTACTCGGTATTATACTCACTCCTAGATCTTTCTCCTTGAGTGAGGTTTGCAGCCTTTGGCCTCCTAGCCTCCCTCTGTCTCCAGTCTTCTTTGCCCTTCTCCGATCTTCATGACTTTGCATTTGGTGGGGTTAAATTCTAGGAGACAGTTGCCGGACCACACATCCAGCCTGTCCAGGTCTCTTTGTAGACCTGTCTGGTCCGCATCTGATTTATTTCTCCTCATTAACTTTGCATCATCTGCAAACAGGGACACTTCTGAGTCTATCCCTTCCATCATGTCGTTCACATATACCAAGAACTGCACTGGTCCCAGAACTGACCCCTGTGGGACCCTGCTCGTCACAGGCACCCACTGTGATACCTCATCATGGACCATGACCCGCTGTTGCCTCCCTGTTAGGTATTCTCTGATCCACTGCAGTGCCCTTCCTGTTATATGTGCCTGATCCTCTAGCTTCTGTACTAATCTCTTGTGAGGAATTGTGTCGAAGACCTTCTTGCAGTCCAAGAAAATGCAATCAATCCACCTCTCCCTCTCATTTCTTACTTCAGTTACCTTCTCATAAAACTCTAGTAGGTTTGTGACACAGGATTTGCCTTCCACGAATCCGTGCTGGCTGTTGTTTATAATCTTGTTCCGTTCCAGGTGCTCCACCACTCTCCTCCTGATAATCTTCTCCATGACTTTGCATACTATACGAATCAGTGACACTGGTCTATAGTTTAGTGCTTCATTTCTGTCTCCTTTCTTAAAGATGGGGACTACATTTGCCATCTTCCTTACTTCAGGAAGTTGCCCAGTTTCAAGGGAAGTGTTGATGATTTTGTAAGTGGCACACACACTGTCTCTGCTCCCTCTCTAAGGACCCATGGAGAGATGTCTGGTCCCACCGCCTTTGAGATATCAAGGTCACTTAGGAGCTTCTTCACCTCCTCCTCAGCTGTGTGTAATTTATTCAACACTTGTTGGTATATCCCTTGTTGGTGTACCCCACTGTTTTGTTTTCCCAGTGTCACTTCAGCCTCCACTGTAAATACTTCCTGAAATCTCACATTGAGCTCCTCACATACTTCTTGGTCATTTCTCATGAGCTCCCCACCTTCTTTCCTCAGCCTGATTACCTGGTCCTTGACTGTTGTCTTCCTCCTGACGTGGCTGTAAAGGAGTTTCGGGCCAGACTTGACTTTTGATGCTATGTCGTTTTCGTACTGCCGCTGGATCTCCCTCCTTATCTGTGCATACTTGTTTCTGGCTCGTCGACTAATCTTTATTTTCTCGAGTTCTTTGCCTTCTGTACTTTTTCCATTCTCTAGAGCACTTAGTTTTTGCCTCCCTACACCTTTGGGTGAGCCAACGGCTCATTCTGTTTTTCCCATTATTTCTGTTACCCTTGGGAAAAAACCTTTCCTCTGCCTCCTTGCATTTTGTTGTTCTGTAGTCCATCATTTCGTTTACTGATTTTCCTACCAACTCTCATCTATGTGTGTGTGTGTGTGTGTGTGTGTGTGTCAAAATTGGTACATTCCTGAGATAATATGATGACAATGAATCTTAGTCTGTACTGATAAAGTAGATGCATCCCTAGATTAGCACAAAACAAATGCATGTCTAGCTGATACGAAGTAGATACATGCCTTGGCTGGTGTGAAATAAGTGTTTGTCAAACAGTGGAGCATGGCCCCCCTTGGTGGTTGCACTTAGGTTTCCATGAGGGCTGAGTTTTCTGTGTTATTAATTATTCCAAAAGGAATAATTAATAAAAATGTTTCATCTCTATTGTCACTAACCAATTTTCTTTTTGGTTGGCTGTTATCACTAATCTTCTTAGGCCCCATGGTGACTTATTTATACAAATAATATATAAAAAATGTGAAGAAATAGAAAATAGTTTACAGGGAAGGTCAGCAGAGCTTTGCACTGAGTGACAGCTGCGGGGAGACTGACACACACTGTTTGGTCGAGTGCCGAGCAAACAGCCTACTACAGAGCAATTTTTTACTGAACAAAGTGTTCGAATACTGAATTGTTCGAGTTGGGAGCTGTTCGTGTACCGAGGTATTACTGTATCTCCAAGGTTTCAGAAATGTGCTCATAATAACTTTAGTTATGCTGAAATGGAGAAGCAAAAAAACATGAATCAAGCATAAAGGTGACTATTTATTACTGATGCTCAGGAGTAACCAACAAGCCTACAAGGTAGTTACAAAAGTCACAGTGATGTTTCCAACAACTTACTAGAACTTACATTCTTATCCATGGTAGCAATCAAAGCAAAAGCCACAAATAGGCTGATTGACATCAAGAACAAGTTATGATGTTCATTGAGCAAGATCAACTCTAGATATGATAGTTTGCAGAGAAGAAATGTGATTTTTTTTTTTTTAAACACAATGGCCATCTCCCACTAAGGTAGGATGACCTGAAAAAGAAACCCTTTCACTACCATTCACATTAACACTGTCTTGCCAGAGTAGATGAATGCTTGGGATGAGGCGACATAAATTGCAGTTGCATACCTGGGCAAAGGTGATGAAAAATATTTGGGGGACAGTGTAGTTCATGCCAGGTAGGTAAGGCTCTTCTCCATTTCTCTCTCTCCAGCGGGTGTAAGCCAACCAAGCATTAAGCACGCCTGCATTGTCACAGATGTTGTCCCCGAGAGTTTCATTGCCATCAACCTGCCCAGGAGATGGATCCTAGATCATCACACACGTTAAGACATCAATGTAGCTAGTTAAGAAAATGCAAATGTATTAGATACAATATTCTATAAGTAGTTTATTCTTGCATCTGATCATCTTAATGATTAATCTGCACATACAGTAAACAGATTCAGTATTTTAACAAATTATTCTTGCAACCAGTAAATCAAACAATATATGTACTGTGTCTCAATATTAATATTAAAGAAGGTGCAATTGCAATTTAACATATTTAAATATAGTCATTGTTCTTATATCTCATATACTTATTAAAATATTCAATAGAGATTTTGATAAAGAGATGGAAAAGGTAATTTTGAATGAGGTGCACAGTGCTTGATACAGTGAAACAAAAACAGCATATATGTTCTGATAGAAAACTGCAGATTTTCCTATTACAATTTCTCAATAAACAAAGAAGTCAGTAGCAACAATCTTGATGATCTCCAAAAAATTGGAGCGAATTTCTTAAGAAATAACTTGTACTTGGTTCCACAGCACCAGTAGATGATAAACAACACACAGTACTGCTGTGCTGTATTTAATCAAGTTTCAACAAGAAACAATGTTTACTTGATATCAATAATTCTTTTATTTCACAGTATTTAATAATTTAAATTTGTTTCACTACTGTTCTGCGTAGCAACATTATAATGTGATTTTTTTGCTATAAGAATTTCAGGAGGAGTGAAACTTGTTTGTTTATCTCAACAAGTGTACCATAATTTTAAACAAGTTATTGTTGCTCTCAAAATTAAAGCTTAAATCATGTAATACAGGTATAACTTAAAAATTTTTTTTTTTGGCAGTAAAATAATAATTAAACTATATTATACAGGGGTTTCATTAAGGATCCACTCATAATAATCAGGATGCCTTACAAGATCTTCATTATTTATTTTTACATTATTTAAAATGCCAAGAAATTTTCACAGTACTGAGCAATAAGTATTTTGTACAGTGCTGGCATAACTTGACACGCATTCAGTGGTGTGACCAGAAAATCCTAAATTTTTGGGGTGGGCAGGGGAGGGGGGGAAGGAGGAGGTTTTAATGGGGTTATTACACAGTTTGAGAAACCAATGTTTCAATAAAATACAATGTCTATATTTAAAAACAGATTACAAGTGATTCAAAACCTTTCCCTTGTGTCATCATGCATGTAGCACTCACTATACGTAAATTAGGTTAGCATGCTGAAAGTCATGGCTTTGTTGGGAGATGTGAAGAAAGTTTGGTTAACATAGAATATATATGAATGGAAGAGGTTAGGTGTGAGCAGAACCTGCCTAGCAGGGGACAGCCAGCTCACTGCAATAGCTCCTCTAATCTTAGGTTTTGTTAAACTTACAAGGAAACAATTCAGTTAGATGTATATATTACATCAGGAACAGGTAGGCTGAGGATGGGTCCTGGTCATGGTCTTCTCCATGCAGTGACCTGACAATATTACATCAGTGATATAGAACAAAGTTATGCCACTGCATAAGATCTCTTTCCTATTGAGACAGATATCTCTGAATCTGCACTCTAGTGAAGTGTAAAATGAGGGAAGATATGACTGAGGAAGACAAGGGAAAGACAGGTAGGAGAGAGAGAAATAAAGTGTGAAGGATATCTAACCAGGAAAGAAATAAGGGAATCAAGTTTGATAAATTTAGATTTAGAAAAGATTTAGGAAGAATAGGATAGCAGATGAACAAGGAGGCTTTAGGAAAGGTAGGGGGTGTGTGGACCAGGTGTTTACAGTGAAACATATAAGTGAACAGTATTTAGATAAGGCTAAAGAGGTCTTTGTGGCATTTATGGATTTGGAAAAGGCGTATGACAGGGTAGATAGGGGGGCAATGTGGCAGATGTTGCAAGTGTATGGTGTAGGAGGTAGGTTACTGAAAGCAGTGAAGAGTTTTTACGAGGATAGTGAGGCTCAAGTTAGAGCATGTAGGAAAGAGGGAAATTATTTCCCAGTAAAAGTAGGCCTTAGACAAGGATGTGTGATGTCACCGTGGTTGTTTAATATATTTATAGATGGGGTTGTAAGAGAAGTAAATGCGAGGGTCTTGACAAGAGGCGTGGAGTTAAAAGATAAAGAATCACACACAAAGTGGGAGTTGTCACAGCTGCTCTTTGCTGATGACACTGTGCTCTTGGGAGATTCTGAAGAGAAGTTGCAGAGATTGGTGGATGAATTTGGTAGGGTGTGCAAAAGAAGAAAATTAAAGGTGAATACAGGAAAGAGTAAGGTTATGAGGATAACAAAAAGATTAGGTGATGAAAGATTGAATATCAGATTGGAGGGAGAGAGTATGGAGGAGGTGAATGTATTCAGATATTTGGGAGTGGACGTGTCAGCGGATGGGTCTATGAAAGATGAGGTGAATCATAAATTGATGAGGGGAAAAGAGTGAGTGGTGCACTTAGGAGTCTGTGGAGACAAAGAACTTTGTCCTTGGAGGCAAAGAGGGGAATGTATGAGAGTATAGTTTTACCAACGCTCTTATATGGGTGTGAAGCATGGGTGATGAATGTTGCAGCGAGGAGAAGGCTGGAGGCAGTGGAGATGTCATGTCTGAGGGCAATGTGTGGTGTGAATATAATGCAGAGAATTCGTAGTTTGGAAGTTAGGAGGAGGTGCGGGATTACCAAAACTGTTGTCCAGAGGGCTGAGGAAGGGTTGTTGAGGTGGTTCGGACATGTAGAGAGAATGGAGCGAAACAGAATGACTTCAAGAGTGTATCAGTCTGTAGTGGAAGGAAGGCGGGGTAGGGGTCGGCCTAGGAAAGGTTGGAGAGAGGGGGTAAAGGAGGTTTTGTGTGCGAGGGGCTTGGACTTCCAGCAGGTATGCATGAGCGTGTTTGATAGGAGTGAATGGAGACAAATGGTTTTTAATACTTGACGTGCTGTTGGAGTGTGAGCAAAGTAACATTTATGAAGGGGTTCAGGGAAACCGGCAGGCCGGACTTGAGTCCTGGAGATGGGAAGTACGGTGCCTGCACTCTGAAGGAGGGGTGTTAATGTTGCAGTTTAAAAACTGTAGTGTAAAGCACCCTTCTGGCAAGACAGTGATGGAGTAAATGATGGTGAAAGTTTTTCTTTTTCGGGCCACCCTGCCTTGGTGGGAATCGGCCAGTGTGATAATAATAATAATTAGGAAAATACAACTTGAACACTGCCTAGTAGTCACTGCAGCTACACCTTGGGTAGCTTTAAAAACAGGTGAAAGAGGTCGGATATGAGAGAGCAACCTAGTGTTATCCCAGTATCACATTTTCCTCCACTAGTTTTTCCACCAAATACTTTCATACCTTGTGAATGTTTATTTGGTTGAGATGGGTATGGGTGTACTCACCTAATTGTACTCATCTAATTGTAGTTGCAGGGGTAGAGACTCAACTCCTGGCCCCGCCTCTTCACTGAAAGCTACTAGGTCCTCTCTCTCCCTGCTCCATGAGCTTTATCATACCTCGTCTTAAAGCTATGTATGGTTCCTGCCTCCACTACATCGCTCGCCAGACTGTTCCACTTCCTGACCACTCTATGACTGAAGAACTGCTTCCTAACATCCCTGTGACTCATCTGAGTCTTCAACTTCCAGAAGTGACCCCTTGTTCCTGTGTCCCCTCTCTGGAACATCTTGTCTCTGTCCACCTTGTCTATTCCATGCAGTATTTTATATGTCATTATCATGTCTCCCCTATCCCTCCTGTCCTCCAGTGTTGTCAGGCCAATTTCCCTCAACCTATCTTTGCAGAGGCACGCAGACATGACAGTTCAGATGTCACTCCAAACAGCCAATAACCCGAACCCCTTATTTTAAGTGTAAGCATTGTACTTCCCACCTCCAGGATACAAGCCCAGCTAACTGGTTTCCCTGAATCCCATCACAAAATATTTCCCTACTCACACTCCAACAGCTCATCAAGACCTAAAAACCATTCGTCTCCACTCCTATCTAACATGCTCACACATGTTTGCTGTACGTCCAAGCCCCTTACACACAACACCTCTTTTACCCCTCCCTTCATCCTTTCCTAGGACAACCCCTACCTCTCCTTCCCTCCATTACAGATTTATACACTCTCCAAGTCATAATATTTTGCTCCATCCTCTCTAAATGACTGAACCTCTTCAAGAACCCCTTCTCAGTCCTCTGAATAATACTTTTAGTAATCCCACACCTCTTCCTAATTTCCACACGATGAATTCTCTCCATAATATTTACACCACACATTGCCCTCAGACACGACATCTCCACTGCCTCCAGCATTCTTCTTGCTGCAACGTTCACAACCCATGCTTCACACCAGTTGTTGTTGTTTGTCCGTCGATTTGACGAGGACCATCTAGTCATCCTGGGGTCGAAGTTGGTGGGTACGCAGATGACTTATCAGGCCAATCCGCGCACGAAACGTTCTCTGGCAGTGTGGACAGGGAAGGGTGGCGGCATCGAGGGGCCTGATGGCTCTGGTCTTCCTCGCCTGCCTGCGCTGCTCAGCTAGTGAGATTCTGCTTGCCTCGCAGGATATTGCCCCTTTCTGGACAACTGCTCGCCAGTCATTCCTGTCCTGAGCTATAAGCTGCCACATGGTGTGGTTGATGTTGAAAGCTTTCAGAGCAGTCTTAAGGGTGTCCTTGTAGCGCTTCTTTTGGCCTCCATGAGAGCGCTTTCCATGCTGCAGTTCGTCAAACAAGAGTTTTTTTTGGCAGCCGGTGGTCTGGCATGCGAGCAACGTGACCTGCCCAGTGAAGATGTGTCTGCATTAGGATGGTGTAGATGCTAGGCAGGCCAGCTGTAGTCAGCACTTCTGTGTCTGGGATCTTATCTTGCCATTTGATGCCGAGAATTTTTCTGAGCCGTGTGGTGTGAAAGTGGTTCAACTTTCTGGTGTGACGTTTGTAGACAGTCCAGGTTTTGCAGCCATAGAGAAGTGTGGTGAGGACTATGGCTTTGTACACCTTGATCTTGGTGCTTGTGGTGATGCCTCTTCGGTTCCATACATTCTTGTGGAGCCTGCCGAAGGTGGCACTGGCTTTGGCAAGTCTGGCATACACCTCATTATCGATGACAACGTTTCTGGAAAGGGTATTGCCGAGGTAGGTGAATTTGTCTACGGCGTTCAGTCGCTGCCCGTTGATGGTGATGTTTGGGTCAACATATGTGTTTCCCGGAGCAGGCTGGTGCATCACTTCAGTCTTCGTTGTACTGATTGTCAGCCTGAAGTTGTTGCAGGCGTCAGAGAACTTGTCAACACTGTGCTGCATGGCGGCTTCTGAAGCAGCATTGAGGGCGCAGTCATCAGCAAATAACACCTATATAAGTGTTGGTACCACTATACTCTCATATATTCCCTGCTTTGCCTCCACTGGTATGTTCTTTGTCTCAACAGATACCTCAATGCATCACCCACTTTTTTCCATCATCAATTCTATGGTTTACCTCATCCTTCATAAACCCATCTGCTGACAAGTCTAATCCCAAATATCTGAACACATTCACTTCTTCCGTACTCCCTTCCTCCAATCTGATATCCAATTTTTCTTTATCTAAATCATATGATACCCTCATCACCTTACTCTTATCTATGTTCACTTCCAACTTCCTTCCTTTACACCCCCACACACACACACACACACATGCACGCACACACATGCACACACACACATGCGCACACACACACATGCACACGCACACACATGCACACATGCACACACATGCACACACACACGCACGCATGTGCACGCATATGCACACACACGCGCACACGCATGCACACATACACAAGTACAGACGGCAAATGAAACAGGAAAATAAAGAGATTAGTTGATGAGCCAGAAACGAGTATGCACAGATAAGGAGAGAGGCCCAGCAGTAGTACGAAACAATATAGCATCGAAAGTCAAGTCTGACCTGAAACTGCTTTACAGCCACATCAGAAGGAAGACAACAGTCAAGGACCAAGTAATCAGGCTGAGGAAAGAAGGTGGGGAGGTCACAAGAAATAACCAAGAAGTATGCGAGGAGCTCAACACGAGATTTCAGGAAACATTTACAGTGGAGGCAGAAGGGACACTGGGAAGTCAAAACAGAGGGGTACACCAACAAGGGATATACCAACAAGTGTTATATGAAATACACACAACCAAGGAGGATGTGTAAAAGCTCCTAAGTGACCTTGACACCTCAAAGGCAGTGGGACCGGATAACATCTCTCTGTGGATCCTTAAAGAGAGAACAGACACACTGTATGTGCCACTAACCACAATCTTCAACACATCCCTTAAAACTGGGCAACTACCTGAGGTATGGAAGACGGCAAATGTTGTCCCCACCTTTAAGAAAGAAGACAGAAACGAAGCACTAAACTATAGACCAGTGTCACTGGCATGTATAGTATGCAAAGTCATGGAGAAGATTATCAGGAGAGTGGTGGAGCACCTGGAATGGAACAAGGTTATAAATGACAGCCAGCACAGATTCATGGAAGGCAAATCCTGTGTCACAAACCTACTGGAGTTTTATGACAAGGTAACTGAAGTAAGACTATGAGAGGGAGGGGGTGGGTTGGTTGCATTTTCTTGGACTGCAAGAAGGCCTTTGACACAGTTCCTCACAAGAGATTAGTGCAGAAGCCAGAGGATCAGGCACGTATAACAGGAAGGGCACTGCAATGGATGAGAGAATACCAGACAGGGAGACAACAGCGAATCATGGTACGTGATGAGGTATCACAGTGGGTGCCTGTGATGAGCATGGTCCCACAGGGGTCAGTCCTGGGACCAGTGCTATTCTTGGTATATGTGAATGACATGATGGAAGGGATAGACTCAGAAGTGTCCCTGTTTTCAGATGATGTGAAGTTAATGAGGAGAATTAAATCAGATGCAAATCAGAGAGAGACCTGGACATTCTGGACATTTGGTCCAGCAACTGGCTCCTAGAATTTAACCCCGCCAAACGCAAAGTCACGAAGATTGGGGAAGGGCAAAGAAGACCGCAGACAAAGTATAGGCAAACCTCACTCAAGGAGAAAGATCTAGGGGTAAGTATAATACCAAGCACGTCACTGGAAGCACACATTAACCAGATAACTGCTGCGGCATATGGGCACCTGGCAAACCTGAGAATAGCGTTCCAATACCTCAGTAAGGAATCGTTCAAGATACTGTACACCGTGTACGTCAGGCCCATACTGGAGTATTGCAGGACCAGCTTAGAACCCACACCTGGTCAAGCACGTCAAGAAATTAGAGAAAGTGCAAAAGTTTGCAACAAGGATAGTTCCAGAGCTAAGGGGAATGTCCTATGAAGAAAGGTTGAGGGAAATCAGCCAGACGACACTGGAGGACAGGAGGGTCAGGGATGACATGATAACGACATACAAAATACTGTGTGGAATAGACAAGGTGGACAGAGACAGGATGTTCCAGAGATGGGACACAGAAACAAGGGGTCACAATTGTAAGTTGAAGACTCAGACGAGTCAAAGGGACGTTAGGAAGTATTTCTTCAGCCACAGCATTGTTAAGAAGTGGAACAGTCTGGCAAGTGATGTAGTGGAGGCAGGAACCATACAGTTTCAAGACGAGGTGTGATAAGCTCATGGAGCAGGGAGAGGGAGGACCCAGTAGCGGTCAGTGAAGAGGAGGGGCCATGAGCTGAGTTTCGACCCCTACAACCACAATTAGGTGAGTACACACACACACACACACACACACACACACACGCACACGCACACGCACACGCACACGCACACGCACACACGCACACACACACACACACACGTGCACACACACACACACACACACGTGCACACACACGTGCACACACACACAAACACAGACACACACACACACACACACACACACACACACACACACACACACACACACACACACACACACACACACACACACATCCATATTTCTTTCTTTCAACACACCAGCCGAATCCCACCGAGGTGGGGTGGCCCAAAAGGAAAAACAAAAGTTTCTCCTTTGACATTTAGTAATATATACAGGAGAAGGGGTTACTAGCCCCTTGCTCCTTGCATTTTAGTCGCCTCTTACAACATGCATGACTTACGGAGGAAGAATTCTGTTCCACTACCCCATGGAGGTAAGAGGAAATAAACAAGAACAAGAACTAGAAAGTAAATAGAAGAAAACTCAAAGGGGTGTGTATATATATGCTTGTACATGTATATGTAGTGTGACCTAAGTGTAAGTAGAAGTAGCAAGACGTACCTGAAATCTTGCATGCTTATGAGACAGAAAAAAAGGACACCAGCAATCCTACCATCATGTAAAATGATTACAGGCTTTCATTTTACACTCGCTTGGCAGGACGGTAGTACCTCCCTGGGCGGTTGCTGTCTACCAACCTACTACCTAGTTACTTCCATATTATATATAGATATACATACATACATACATACATACATAAGTTCATATAGCTAACTCCTAATTCTTGGGTAGAGATTAGTCAAGAACTATTTATGATTTATGATTTTCTTTAGGCTGAATTGTAAACATAATTTTTCTCTTAGTATTTTGCCATATGTATCCAAACTTTATGTATGTTCCTTTTTTGCATGTACTACATCGAGAGTTCACACCTGTTAGGTAAAGATCGGTCAAGAATCATACATTTAATATTTACACCCTGAACATAATACCACAAAATGGAGTAACAGGGATAAATGCAGGGCAGGAAAAGTTACCCCTCTCCCCTGCCAGTTCTATGAGGAATAAGGCAATTTATACTGAGGTATGCCTGTACAGTACTGTACAGAAGTTTGTGAATTGCCAAATCCTAGCGTGTATGCATAAGCTGTTTATGTAACTTCAGGGTAATGCTAGCTTTAAAAATGTCTTGCTTTAAAATGAAATTTTTTTAAAACTTACCAGCACCAACTTTAGAGAATTAGTGGTTATGATTGGCCTCACGGCAGGCTTTTCAAAACTTATGTCCAATGATTCGGTAGTGTCCAACCATGGAAAAGAGAAAAAAAACCATTGGTCGTACATTTGGTTTTCGTGTTTTGAATGTTTTCCTTGCTTTTTTTTTTACTTTAATCTGAATAATTTGGTTTTATTTGAATCTTTATTTTCAGGGTTGCTGGCCAATTTGTCTATGGAGGAAAGTGAAGATAAACCTCTAAATTTTGGCAATCACAAATAATGTAGATGTAATAAAGTCTCTGCTTTTAGTAAGTTCAGCTCTGTGAAGGAAAAAGCAATGAAAAGCAACACAATTATTTCAAAAGTACCAACAGATAGTGCTGTGTAAAGTTCCCTGCTCACCCATCAGTCACCTGACTGAAATACCCTCGTCACTTGAGCTTCTGTGTATTGCGAGATTTAGCGACCCAGTAGCTGAACATGTCAAATATAACTTCATTTAATAATGTAATCTTGCATAATGTAGTATATTCTATCATACATTAATAGTCTATTCTAACACAAGAGTTGCACAAATCACAATTTGAAAAACAAAACTGCACACAAGATTACTAGTCTACACTGGTATAGTATCAGAAATGTTGATTAGGAGACAAATGAAGTTGTACAACAATCACTGTACTGACAAGTCATAAAACATTAAAAAACAAACTACTGCTACAGTTATCTTTATTGAATGACATGCTTTACACAGAATGTCTGAGGTGTAATACAGAATTAACAGGACTACTGAATTAACAGGAATTTGTTAGATACCCTGAGTAAATTTTTATGGCATCTTTTAGTTAGATTGGGATTAAATTATATCCATATAATGAAACCCCTGCATATTTTAGGTATGTACTTTCTAAATTCTGGAGATATATCACAAACTAGTTGTTTTCATACAAGATTTAGGTTCCGAAATATCAAATTCATGACAGTCTCAAATAACACTGTTACATATATCAGTGCAATTGTTCCTAGAATTGAAATTTAAATCACAATTAAGTAATTCCCAGAGCAAATATTTAAATCACATTACTCTCATTTACAACAGCAAATTTAAACATCACTGCTTTGCTTGAGCATGAAGAAAAATAACTGTTGTCATTCTCCTATTATGTACTAGGATGTATACAGTGGTACCCCAAGTTTCGTACAGCTCCCAGCTCAAACATTATGTAAGTGTATTATAGTAAGTATAGGTAGTAGGTTGGTAGACAGCAACCGCCCAGGGAGGTACTACCGTCCTGCCAAGTGAGTGTAAAACGAAAGCCTGTAATTGTTTTACATGATGGTAGGATTGCTGGTGTCCTTTTTTCTGTCTCATGAACATGCAAGATTTCAGGTACGTCTTGCTACTTCTACTTACACTTAGGTCACACTACACATACATGTACAAGCACATATATACACACCCATCTGGGTTTTCTTCTATTTTCTTTCTAGTTCTTATTCTTGTTTATTTCCTCTTATCTCCATGGGGAAGTGGAACAGAATTCTTCCTCCGTAAGCCATGCGTGTTGTAAGAGGCGACTAAAATGCCGGGAGCAAGGGGCTAGTAACCTCTTCTCCTGTATATATTACTAAATGTAAAAGGAGAAACTTTCGTTTTTCCTTTTGGGCCACCCCGCCTCGGTGGGATACGGCCGGTGTGTTGAAAGAAAGAAAGATTATAGTAAGTGCTTTTGTAAGTGTATTTTTGGGAGGTCTGAAATGGGCTAATCTAATTTACATTATTCCTTATGGGAACAAATTCGTTCGGTAATGGCACTTGAACAGCCTTCTGGAATGAATTATGGCTGAAACTTGGGGTACCACTATACTAGAATTAGTTTGCCAGAAATGCCCCCCAGCATGATAGTGGCTTTCTTTGTACTTAACAAATGAAAATTGTAATGACACACTGTAACTTTTGCAAAGAAATAAAATCTTTAATTTAATCTTTTAATCTTTAATAATAATGAAAATGATGCCACTGCTAGTCACAAATTAACACTTTAAAAGTCTATGACAGTAGACTATGTGCACAACAAACAAAGATTAACTCAGCACTCACATTCTTGCCCACCATCTCGATAGGGTACTGGCTGTACTGTTCAACGAAGCAGGCAGCCCTCTCAGTGAACTGTTCAGCCATCTCCTCACTCCACCACTGTGACACATTCCCATGCTTGTCATATCGTTTACCTGGGAATGACAGAAATGAAGCCGAGTAGTGTGGAAAGATGTGATATACTGTATACACACACACACACAACCACAATTAGGCGAGTACACACACTCAAGACTTATCACATCAATGCTTTTATCACACGTCTCTCCCACAAGCACACAGTAAGTAGGTTCTCAAGTCACCCTTGCATCCCTTACATGGTACAGGTCAGCCATCACTGATTTGGCAATCACTAATCCGGTTCCATCACTAATCGGGCATTAATTTCTGCTAGTGTAATTTCAAATTTCCTAGGTCGCCGCACCAACCTGGTGCTACTGTTGGGTGGCTGCCACAATCATAGGTTCCTGATATCTCAGTTACCTTCCAAGATGAAGAAGATGGAAATCCTGACAGCCTTTCACCTTAAGACATGTACATATGCTTAGTTGTATATCTCAGCTCTTCACTTTGGAAACAGCAGTGATGAACTTTCTTGTGCATGTCAAGTTGATTAACTTTATTAACCAACTTGTACTGATTTATGGGGTATTTTGAAGATAGGATGAGGTGGTTAGCTGTTGGGTGAAGTGTATTTTAACAACCACTCTGTCATCTGACAAAATCATTAATCTGGCACCCTACAGGTCCCAATGATGCCGGATTAGTGATGGTCAACCTATACCATGTAAGTGTGTGCACGTACAAAGCTGTGTACTTGTGAGGAATGAGTTACAGCTCCTGGGTCCTTCTTCTCAACCTTCAACTGACTGATGAATTGGATTTCTACCTTCTTGATCTCTTATTATTATATGCACTCTTGAATTCATGTACAGAATACACTTGAATCCATGTACAGTGGACCCCCGCATAACGATGGCATCACATAGCGATTTTTCCGCATACCGCTTACTTTTATCGCAAAATTTTTGCCGCGCATACCGATTAAAAACCCGCTCACCGATTTTCGTCCGAGACGCGTCCAATGTGCCCTCAGCCAGCCTCACATGTGCCGCCCGTCCCATTGTTTACCAGCCAGCCTCCGCGGTAACATCCAAGCATACACTCGGAATATTTCGTATTATTACAGTGTTTTCGGTGCTGTTTGTGGAAAATAAGTGACCATGGGCCCCAAGAAAGCTTCTAGTGCCAACCCTGTGGTAAAAAGGGTGAGAATTAGTATGGAAATTAAGAAAGATTTTGAAGGGTTTGGGGCTAACCCTGAGAAGCCTATGCCAGTTGTGGAATCCATTGTGCCTACTTCAAAAATTAAGGAAATGTGTGCACAGTGGGTTGAACTGCAAACCTTTATGGATGAAAATCACCCTGACACAGCTGTTGCAAGCCGTGCTGGTGACTATTTCAATGACAATGTTGTGGCCCATTTTAGACAAATCGTAAAGGAACGGGAGGTACAGAGCTCTATGGACAGATTTGTTGTGCGACAGAGGTTCAGTGACTCTCAAGCTGGTCCTAGTGGCATTAAAAGAAGAAGGGAAGTAACCCCGGAAAAGGACTTGCTACCTCAAGTCCTAATGGAAGGGGATTCCCCTTCTAAACAGTAAGAAGATAATGCTCTCCCCTCCTCCCATCCCATCAATCATCACCAGATCTTCAATAAAAGTAAGTGTCATGTAAGTGTGCATGCCTTTTTCAGTTTGTGTGTATTAAAATTAACATTTCATGTGGTAAAAAAATTTTTTTTTCATACTTTTGGGTGTCTTGCACGGATTAATTTGATTTCCATTATTTCTTATGGGGAAAATTCATTCACATAACGATTATTTCGCATAACAATTACCCCTCTTGCACGGATTAAAATCGTTAACCGGGGGTCCACTGTATACAGTACTCTTGAATTCATGTACTGTGCAGAGTATCTTGTTAATACCCATGTCTAAATGGAACACCAAAATCATGGCTTTCCTATGTCTTCTGTCTTTTACTGACATTCTCTTTATCTCCTTTAAGTCAGCTCTGGAACTAGTTTGGTGATATTGAGCTTAATTAACCCCCTTCACTGCTGCAGCCTTCAAAACTAAGTCCCATCAATGGCACAATTTAAAAATAAAATTTTTAATATGACAGAATCTCTTTCTAAAGGTAATGGCACCAAAAATGCAAAATTTAATGCAAAACTTAGAGAATTATCAGGCATGAAGCTGGATGTTGGGGAGCACTACACACAACTGTATTTTTAATGACAAAAATAATCATAATCTTTATTTCCACAAGTACATAGTACAACTTATACAGATCTAGCCGACATCAATGACATGATATATAAAAAGCCCCAGGTTATGCAGAGAATTTTGGGAAAATTAGGTTAATTTTGTCCCTAGAATGCAACCCACACCAGTTGGCTAACACCCAGGTACCTACTTATTGCTAGGTGCAACAGTGGCTGTTTTCTGGCTGTCTTTACATCTGTGAAAGTAGCTTACTTAGGGCTTAAGCTCCTACAAAATACCCATAGCAAAAGACTAGTTAATGAATGTGCAATGTTCTCTGGCACTGTTTTGCTGCCTGAAACACTGCCTCCTCTTCCTGTATCAGATTTGAGGATAACTAACTTTGTTCCTTTATCAATGTAACAGTTGTCGTCCTCTCTTGACGTTTGATCAGCCCATCGCATATCTTACCATTTCTCTGGCTCTTCTTGAAGTTAAACTTAAATGTTTGCAACCCTTCATCAATTTGTCCTCTGTCTTCTGCATTTCTTTCTTGAATAAATCTCCCCCTTTACAGATTTTTAATGCTTTCTTAAAAACTCTAAATTTTAAATTCTCTTCAGTTCTACAATTTTCATTTCTATCTTTCCCTCTATCTTCATTCTATAATTTTTTGGCTCCTTCTTTCCCCACTATCTCACTCCAATGATTTGAATCTATCTTTGTCAAAGCACCTGCTGCATTTCTTTCTGGTATTCCTTCCTTTCACACCTCACAATCACTACTCTTAACTTGCAGGCTTGTGATAATTTCCATATACTCTACCACTGTATATCTATTAGGATTTAATTTAATCTATAAGAAGAAAAAAAATTTCTTTTGAAAATTTACTGACCCTGAGAACAAGTGTGTGATCAGGGGTCTGGACTCTGAAAGGGTTAAATAAGCATTTGTGATGACAGCCTCACTAAGCTTGAGGTCACTTGACAAGCTTCCAGTGACATACCAATGTCTCTCATTGGCCATTTTACAATCTTCACACCATTCCACAGCCTGTGGTCCTCGCCTATTGATTTCACACAACTAAACTGCTCATGTAAACAAACCATACCACTGGTGAGGTTTGAACCTGTGGTCAAAGAGTCTCAAAACTCCAGACCGTCTGGAGTTTTGAGACTCTCTGACCGTGGGTTCAGACCCCACCCGTGGTATGGTTTGTTTGTGATCGTGTCATTACGATTTCGTGAGTCATATAAACAAACTTTATTCGTCAATGATTCCATTTATATTTCGTTCCACACAGCCATATAATAAGGCATACTGACATGAAAATCTGAAAGTACTGTACATATATTTTACACATTTAGACAGAAAACAATTAATTAGCAGTCCGTTAGGATCAGTAAATACCTAATAAATTAGAAATTTGCCGAGACTGACCGTGATTGTCGAAGCCATGAACCAGCTCGTGCCCAACCACCACCCCGAGACTTCCATAGTTCAAGTACCTGATCAAGAAACAAGGTAAGTCATTATAAGTATTACAGTTTATTATTTACATCTGGTTCTCTCTCTGAAGCTCTCACTCTCACCTTCAAAATGTACTGTACCACATTGTGAGAAAAGCTTTTTTTTTTATTGATTAATAGATTAATGCTTTTATGGACAAAGGTTCATTATTGAATGGAGTTTATGTTCAATGTGATTGATGCCATGCAAATTTTTCTATAGGGAAGAATCACTTACTGAATTTTTATATACTGCTGTACAGTATAAAAAAAATTGTTATGCCTCTGGAAGAGTACCTTGCAATAAGGTACACACACAATTGTGGTAATAAATTGGATTTTTAGCAATACAAGCAAGCCTCAATTTATCAATGTATATTTGAATTTCTGACAATGTATTATTCCCCACATCAATACACCTAAACAAAGTTTTAAGGTCACTCAAAAAAAAAAAAAAAATTCACTATAAAGTCTTGACATGCATTCTCCAGACATATTTTCAGTTTTATATCTACTATATTATACCATGTTCACTATCTATTATGCAAGGTAGCAAATTCAGTATTTTTTTGGGGTCAAATATTTTTCACTGGTTAGCTAGATTTGAGTCCTGGAGGTGGGAGGTACAGTGCCTGCACACTGATGAATAGGTGGGGATACTGCAGTTTGGAGGGGCATCTTAGTTGTAACATTGGCATGCCTCTGACAAGATTGATAGCTTGAGTGATGATGAGTGTTTCGTCTTTTTAGGGTCACTACCTCAGTGAGAGATGGCTTAGTGTGTTAAAAATTTTAAAGCTGTTTTTCAAGAACCAACTTGTATTATTATATGAGGCTTGCCATACGGTATATGAACAAATGTTTTGTTGAATGTACTAAATACCATAGTAACCATACAAGTAATATAATCCAACATAAGTAATTTCACTCTGAAAATTTAAATTGCCTAGTTACTTTATTCAGAACTATGATATAATGCATGAGTAATGAGTCCCTCAACGTGTTCCACCCACAGTTATACACACAACATTGGCTGTTATACTTCCATGGTACTGTGCAAGCAATGTTTAAGTTATACCTACAATTTTTTTTTTTAAATTTTTATCATTCACAACCTGCAAAACAACTTTTTCTCTTACTGGATTTGCAGTATTACTGAACATACTTAAACAAGTGCCTTGATTTATGTACATTATTTAACCCTTTGACTGCTTGGGTCGTATATATACGTCTTACGTGCCACTGTTTCGGACGTATTTATACACGTAAATTCTAGCAGCTTCAAATCAAGCGGGAGAAAGCTGGTAGGCCCACATGTGAGAGAATGGGTCTGTGTGGTCAGTGTGCACCATATAAAAAAAATCCTGCAGCATGCAGTGCATAATGAGAAAAAAAAATTGACTTTTTTTTTTGGATTGAAACGCCGACTTTGAGGTGTATTTTCGTATAGTATTTATCGTTGTATTCTCGTTTTCATGGTCTCAGGTGATAAAATGGAAAACATATTACAGAAATACAGATGATTTTGATTAGTTTCACGATGAAAACGACCTTGAAATTGAGCTCAAAATAGCGAAAATGTTCGATTTTTACCAATGTTCTGGAGTAAGCAAATCACACCACACGTCCAATACACATCAACTGGGAAGACTAATATTCTTTCACTAGTGCACTGATATTATTTATACCATTTTTAAAATAATGCAGCAGTCTGCATAACAGTAAATGTTTTATTTTTTGTATGAATAAAAAATCAAAATAGAAAGCAATAGTAATATAAGAGAGGCCTAGAGACATGACTAATGAACAGAGGATGTGTTATTTTAGTGCCCAGAATGTCTACATGGTTTATTCTGGACCCTATTTGGAAATTGGGATCTTTTTTAGTTTGCTTCAAATTGGCCAAATTGCCAATTTCTGACCACTTTATTGGGTAGTTCAAATCGGTAAATGGGTGGTTTCTTGTATGCAATTGATAGATAAAATAAAGTTCTAAAGAAATAGCTATGAGTTTGGTCAACTGGAACAACAGACTTGGCAAAAATAGGGCTCAAAGTCGGCAAAATCGCCGATGCGTATATGTCGCCGAGACCGCTAATGTCGCGGGAGCGTAATTCCGCGAGTTTTCGACCAAATTTCGTACTTTTGGTGTCATTACCATCGGGAAAAGATTCTCTATCATTTCATAAAATAATTTTTTTTTTCCAAAAATTTATCTACATAGAATGACAGTTTCAGAAAGGAGCCTGCGACAGTCAAAGGGTTAAAATGTCTAATAACTGGATATCTGAATTAGTTTGGAATTTACTCAGGGAATTTTGACATCAAGATTTTGTATAAAATTTCAAGTTCTAGATCGACTTGCTCCTCTTGACTTCAGGGAGTACTTATGGCTATAAAAGGTGGAGGATGCAGTAGTGGAAAATGGTGCTGTGGCTGTTAGCAAACATTACAGTAAAACATTTTTCACTCTCCTTTGCTGTTTATTAATGATACAGTATCTCATTAAATATCACACAAACCTACTAGATACTCAAGCCCTAGCTCCTGAAACCTCCTTTACCCTTTCCCTTCTACCGTTCCTGAGATGACCCCTACCCAGTGGCAGATTTATTGATAATAGGATCAAGAGGCCACTTAGGGCCCCTGACTACTAAAGGGCCCCCAAATTATTAACCATTTGTTGCTTAAGCTTTCATGAGTCATGTCCCTGTCTGTAATGTTTGATTTTAATTCTGATATCAGAACACAACTTTTTAAGTTGGTCTCGCATTGTGTTCAACATTCATTTTTGAAAAATCAATTTATACGACAACATGCTTGTAGCAGGCCAGCAGCAGTCATATGATCAATCATATACATGTATCTTACTGAAATGTTAAAATTTAATTTTCAATTGTTCATTGGGCCTGAACAAGTGGGCCTGTTGCTGCTGTCAATAAATGACAGCAGCAACAGGCCCACTAAATGTTGTTCTGCCATGCCTCTACCCCTTCTTTCCATCCCAGATTTATGCTGTACTGAAAATAAAGCTACATAATATTAAGGCTTTGGAATGCATCTCTGATTATAACATCAGTGTCTATGGAAAAATAGGCTCCAAGTTCTAAACAGCTAACTTATGAATTATACAAGGTGGGGACCTACTGGATAATGCAATTAGTTCTGTATATGATTTAGTTTTGTAAATCCCCTCTTGTTTAACAAAGCTTGTGCTGTATTGTCTTGCTTTTCACACATCCACATTTTCCAATTCATACAAGCAAGTGGTCAGATGCTTTACTAGATTAGCTGTGGAGACCAAACCAGCTAAGCTTTTTGCCAGATAATTCAGCTCTTCTTTAAGCTTATTAACCCTTTTGGTGTCAGTCCTGTTATATAACATCTTTGAAGCCAATGTTGGTCCCGTAGTACAACGCCATGAGCTCAGCTCATTCAGATAAGCTGTGAGCAGTAAATCTGGGACTAGATACGAGAGAATGAGTCTGCGATACGTGTGCACCACATAAAAAAAAATCCTGCAGCATGCAGTGCAAAATAAGAAATAACTGCAACCGTGTTTTTGGTTTAAAACGTTGTCTTTGGGGTGTATTTTTGCATGGTTTTTATAATTGTATTCTTGGTTTCTCGGTCTTATTTGATAGAATGGAAGGTATATTACAGAAATAGGGATGATTTTGATTGGTCTTGGGAACGAAAGTAGCCTGAAATTGGGCTCAAAGTAGCAGAAATGTTAGATTTTTGCAAATATTCTAGAGTACACACTTGTCCAATATGCATCGAACTGGCCAGGCTAATATACATTTAGGAATGCATTGACATTACTTGTACAATTATAACAATAATGCAGTAGTCTGCATAACAGTAAATCTTCTATTTTTTGTGTGAATAAAAATTCAAAATGGAGCAAGTGTAATATAATAGGGGCCTGGAGACGTCACTAATGAACAGAAAAGGTTTTTTTTTTAGTGCCAGGAATGTCTACATTGTTTATTCTGGATCCAGTTTTTAAACTGGCTATTTTTGAATTATGTGTGAAACTGGCCAAATTACCGATTTCTGATCACTTTACTGGGTAGTTGAAATAAGTAAATGGGAGGTTTCTTGTGCCCAATCGATAGAAGGAATACTAGTGAAATAGCTATGAGTTTGGTTAACCGAAACAATAGAATTAGCCAAAAATAGGGTGCAAGTTGGGAAAAATTGCCGATGTATAAATATTGCTTAACCTACCAACTTTGCGAGAGCATAATTTCGTAAGTTTTCTATGAAATTTCATACTTTTGGTTGCACTATCTTTAGAAGAAGATTCTCTATCATTCCATTTATTTTTTTTAAATTCTTCACCCCTGAAAGCAAGTTTAAGGTCAGGGGTCTAGACCCTAAAAGGGTTAATAAGTAAACAAAAGCATCAAGGATGTGGATAGAAGTATAGATTAAATGCAAATATTTTGACAAGTAATAAATAGTGAACATTTTTTAATGTACAGTAACTTGTGAATCACAATAACTATTAAGACAGTAAACCCTTGATTTAATGGATTAATAGAGGGGACTGTGTTGTAATATTAACAACAACAGACAATTCAGTAACCAATGGACTTTGTCCACGGTTTCTAAATTAACTGACTTGGTGGATTCTGGCCCATACTTCCCAAGCCCGTTAAATTCAGGATTTACTACAAATACTTAAAACTGTTGGGTTAATGGTATACAAAGCATTTTATATTTTATTACTGCCTGCTTTAATGATGTGCATTACTGTACACAAAAGATGTCCTGCTGGAAGTTCAATAACATACATAACTTGAAACAGGAAAAAATTGTAAATGGATTTTAATATTTTATACTCTGTCTTACACTGAAGTACAGTAATCTTAAATTTATTGCTTTACATTAAACAATCAAAAGAAAGAATTTGTAGTCCCTAAGAAAGGCATGTGTGATTTCATTTTATATGATAATGGGAGTATAGTCTTACATGGGATATCCTGGGTTGTAGAAAGGCTCTCGTAAGATCCCAAGTGGCAAGACTATTGGGGGATGGAAAGTGATTTTAGTTAAAATTATTAGGGCTAATTTGCCAGCCTGCCAATCCACACATTATGACAAATACTCTTATTTTCATACATTCAACCAAAAGTATATTTAGTACTGAATTACAAATTAACTGTAAGCAAAACTTTTAATTTGTATTATAAGTTCAGACTATCCAAGCTTTTGTACTTATAATTTCTTTTTTACAAGTACCAAAGTATAACACACAAGTGTGACATACACGTGACCGGTTTAGTGTTTGTTTTTTACTCTCTAAGCCAGGCCTGGGCCCAGCATCTTCTGCTGACTGCCTTTTCAACCTGGTTGCTGCTGTTGGGCGAAATTGCTCACATGTCCATCACAGCCTGGTTGATCTGGTACCTGGTGAAGGCAGTGACACAGTGTCCTCTTTGAAAATATCTACACTAGTTATGGCAATGTTTCCAGTAACTGCTGGTAGCAGGTTGAATAGTCTTGGACTGGTATTGACAATGTTCTTTTATTGTGCATATGGCCCTACTTTTCACTGGGTCTATTTTATACTAGGACTTCAAGTACCTTCCTTATATATATTACCAGGTATCTCTCCCCTTTTCACTCGAGAAAATACTGTACATTTCATGTATTTCAAGGCATTCCATGTAGTTTTAATGCTCTATTAGCTCTATGAAGACAGTGAACAATTTCTGTAATTTTTCCATATCAACATTGAATTATATTCTAAACTAGAGGGCACCAGTGATGTGAACAGTTCTCATTACCCAACCTGTCAATTTTTGGCCTTCACAGCATTTGCTTTATTGTATACTCAAAATGATAGGCCATCAGACATTATTTTTAATGACTGAATGTTGACAAAAGGAAAGTGGATTTGCCATTTTGTATGTTTGGGTTACTGGGCTCTTTTAGTACCTCTGGTACTTTACCTTTTTATAATAAGGCACTTGGTGAACATACTACTATTCTGTCCAGTACTGGTTGTACTGCAAGCTGTTGTAGGGTTGCTTGTGCTGTATGAAAGACTACTTTGGTGTTTCACTGCCATATATCTCTGTAGCAGTTGTTGTTTTTCTTCTTTAAGATCATTTCTTGATGCCTAGAAAGTCATTTGTGCTTACCATGCACTTATTTTATTAACACAAAATTTTTATTGTATTTTTCTCACATGGAATTTTGGGCAGCTTAGGTCATAGCATTTTTGGGTCAGAAGTGATGATTTGCAGATTTCTGGGTGAAAATACCTAAAATCCTTAACAAAACACCATCCCCTCTTATAAAATATTATAACACTTTCTGGTGTGTGAGTATTTACATCTTACTCTATATGTGCAGATTCCTCTGTCACAGTAACTACATACTTCACCACTTTCTTCTTTCCTGTGGTAGTCACAGTTTTGTTTAATTTGAGGTGCTCGGAGTTTTCCTGTCTTTCATTAAATGTATTTCTTAAGACTGTGCTGCTTTATGTTTGTGTGTTATTATCGTATCTTTATCTTAATGACAATGATATTTATTTATTTCTTGGAGCCATACAGATAATATAGATAAATGTATTAGTACAAAAGAATAATACCTATCAATATTGTATTACATGTAAACTACGTTATTTGTACTGCAAAAAATAAATAAATATTGTATTGTATAGTAGGCACAAAGAAAGCCTTTAATTATACAATGCATTTTAAGAATTAGACAAATATTATGTAAGACATTTTGTGAAGTTAACTACAATCATAAATACAATAAGAAAGGTATCTAATAACAAATGACCAATTACTAAAGAATTACATATTATTTAAAACTGGTTCAGTGCTCTTCAATTTTATGGATCGACTGAATAGTGGACCACTACTTTGTCACTAGTTCCATCTCATTCGTGCTCTTCTGCCCACATTTCTGCTATTTTCACTAGCTTGGTGATCTGTATCTACATACTTCATTTTCCCCACTTTACATGTGTGTCTGGTAAGCTCTCCAAGAAAGTCTTTTGTGATTCTGTTTAGTGCTTTTCAAACTTAATAAAGTAAGAAGTCTACAGTTTATGGAAATAACACAAATAAGCAAGAATACATGTACAGTAATCCCTCGACAGTCAATGGAGACATCCCTAATACAAAATTCATGAATATACAACTAAATGCTGTCTGCATAATTTATTTTCAGATGTCACATTTCTTTAAATACTGCATTATCCTTGTGAATATTGATATTATAAAAGAAGGGTATTAAGAAAGAAGAGAAATTTGGGCATGGGAAACCTACTAAACATCCCACCAACAAAATTCAGAGATTAGTTTTCAATATGGAGGCTGTGCACCACTGTGAAAGAAAATGGGCCCCATGAAAATGTGCAAATGCTATAAAACAATTCACGAGAGATTCATAAAAAAAAAAAAAATGAATTATCAAAAATTGAGAATTTAGAACCAGAAAATTTTGAGGGACTGCTTGTATATATATGTACTGCTAGTTAACTAAAGGTGACCAGAAGCTCTCAGCTATAACTACTATAATAGAATAAGGTGATGACTTGGCCCATCTATTCCTACACATTTCACTCTCGGACATGCTTGAAATTGGGAACACGAAGGAATATTTCATCAACTCTTTGGGACACACACAGCACCATGAAATTTCAAGTATGCAAGTCAAGTATGGTTACTCCAGTTCAGAACAAAACCTGCTGGAGAGTGGGAGTGGTCTGCTATGAACAATCATCACTGATAATGTATCATGAATGAATAATCACTGGAAAAATGCAAGAGTCCAGAAAACCATCACAACTCCTTCCTAAACAGTACATAAATTGGACCTCAAGACAGTAACTGTTGCACTTAATCTTCTGGTAGCCATTAAATCTGTAAAAGTGTCATTCCAAAAACACTAACACTCTGGATGTTGGCATGGATGTAGATGCAATCCTCTTCAGTACATTCATCTTCCCCAAACCCAAGAACAGACTCAAGGTAAAAATCTGAGCTCAACAAGCTCATCAGTGACTAAATCAAGGACTTCAGTGCACTCAACAAGTAGCAGTACTGTGCACCACTCTCCTTGAAACCAAGACAATATTCCAGTTATAATTAGATGGAACACACAACCAAAAACTACCTACAAAACTTCAACTGAAATCACTGCTACAGACAAGTGAATGCATCTAGCAGTGATTGCTGCAGGCAAGCAAGAAGATACCTGCAGCAACCTGGAAAAACATAATCATCTGTTTTGAGAAGCTCTCTTACTGTATCAAGAACTATTTATGCTCGTATGTCAACTACCCAGCAACTTTCACCCTGGTTCTATGTAAGACTATAAGACCATGCTCTAGTATTCTAGCAACTACAAATGCAACAACCACATACTTCTGCCTGGTCAAGAACCATGCAACATACTGTCTGTTAACACTAGCTACATTATTATTGGAGAGTCCTGAGCACTCATCATCCTAAGATGCTTATTTACTCAAAACATTGCTTGATGACAAGACTATTGGAAGCTTTGAAGAGACTTGGCTATACTTCATAGATTAGATCTGACAAGCAGTGCCACAAAGGAGGTATTAGTGTGCTTCAGTAAGGCTTTTAATGCTCGTCTTGTCATTTATTACTCTGCTATATTCCTGAGGTTATGCATAAACTGAAGGACTTCTATAATAGTTTGTGTGATGTACAGACCTCAACAGTATGGTGCAGAACCAGTTAACCTTCCCCCCACCCCTGATGGACCACTTATTCCCTTTCATGGCAACATAATTGTCACAATTAATAATTTTGGGTGACTTATATGGTAAGTCACTGATGAAATTGCTGCAGGAAATTCTTGAAAATCTTTGTGAACGTTTCCTTCTGACTTTTTCCTGGGCTCAATTATGACTGATCTACATGATAACATTAGTTACTTGCACATTGTTTGGATATACTTGTTCATAAAACAAAGCATGTACCCTCACTGATCATATCTCAAATCTTCAGCACAAATGCACTCATCATCAGTAATATATGATCAAGCCTTCACATCAGCTTTGACTGTCTTTCCCTGCTGTAATGCTGATGATACCAAGTACAAGCTGTGGTGGACTTACCCAGGTGGCCAATATGACAATGCTTTTCAACAGAAAGAAAGGCAAGACCCTATATGTGAAGTATAGAAATGCAAATTAGTTATCATATTGAAAACATTTGCCTTAATACCAACAGAAAATTAAATTAATCTTGGCCTAAAAGTCCACCAATCATTAAAAACAGCACAGTAAGAGCCAATTAAAATCTAGAATAATCAAACTTATCTTTAAATTTAAAGGAAAAAACTGCCACACCAACAGAAGAATATTTTATCACTAAAACAAATGTTCAACACAAGACAAAATCTATCCTGGAAACGTACAAGCATATATTACAATAGAATAAGAACTACATAATTGATACTTCAAATGTGGAAAAACAGGTTTGATCCCACACAAATTTAAGATACTAAGAAGGTTATATAAACCTGGAGGAGTTCTTGGAGAGATCCAACATACGAGGGACAACTTCAATCTTGGCAAACTATGAGACACTCAAGATTTTTTCGTTCAGTGATAAACTTATAAAACAGTTAAACTGTCATCTCTGTCAAAGTAAAGACTCTACTGAAGTTCAAAAATCACACAGAAAAGTTATCTGACAGGTAAATACAGGTAAATTCATAATTCTAATGAGTAAATTAAAGATATACACAGAGGAGAAAAAAAAAAGTTCTCACTGATCTCATTGGCAGTGGGGTTGTGGAAGGCATTGACCACGAGAGGCTCTATCACCCAGTCCCTGTAGAAAAATGACAAATATTAATAACACATACTAATTATAGGCATACTGAATTCGTACCATGTGGGATTTTTGAGAAGCTGAACCATACAACCATTACATTTATTAAAGTGGGAATGCAAACAATATGTTATATATAGCTGGGATTTTACATACAGCAAGTCCTCTCATAATGTAACCCTACACAGAATTACTGACTGAATGCTGCAAATACTGAAAATGTTGGTGATTGATAATAAAGTGTGAAAAAGTTATTAAAGATAAGATGCATCATGGTTGCACCTATGAAGGGGTGCAACTATGCAAATACATAATTATCAACTACTGCTTAAATTTTACCAAGCAAATTTTTATAAACAAAATATTACTTAGGCCTATGCAGTACAGTATATAGTAAAATTAGTCAGAAGAGCTATGCTAAATTTTAAATGCTAGTTCTTTCTTCTTTCAACACACCGGCCGTATCCCACCGAGGCGGGGTGGCCCAAAAGGAAAAACGAAAGTTTCTCCTTTTACATTTAGTAATATGTACAGTGGAACCTCTACTTGCGAGTTTAATCCGTTCCATGACCTTGCTCGCAACTGGATTTGCTTGTTTGCAGAGTCAATTTTCCTCATTTAAATTAACTGAAATGCAATTAATCCATTCCAGTGGAATTCTGTACTCCAATAATCTCGCTAATATCAACTCTACGGCTTATTTATCTATCTCACTTCATCTAATATGACATAATAAACAATATAAATAACATAGAAACCTGATATATACTCTAAAATGAATAAAATGTCATTCATGTAGTGGTATGGGCAGTGTCGGCGGTGGACGAGAATTTGTCTGCAGACCGGGCAAAATACTTCACGAATAATTTCGCTAATATCATCTATACGGCTTATTTATCTATCACAGTTCATCTAATATGACATAACAAACAATATAAATAACATAGAAACATGATATATACTCTAGAATGAATAAAATATGTCATTATGTAACAGGTGGAGGTGGCCACAACCGCTCCCTCTTTGTTGTGGTAAACAATGCCATCTAGTGACAGACTTTTGAAGCCATCTATTATAATTATTATATTTAGTACATTATTATTATTATTTTTTTTTAACAAGTCGGCCATCTCCCACCGAGGCAGGGTGTATTATTATTATACATACATTATTATTATGATTATTATTGTATTATATTATTATACTATTATTATTATACATATTATTATTATACATATTATTATTATTATTATTATATAAATAATTTGTAATTTTTATTCACACAAAAAATATAAGATTTACCATAATTCCTTATTGCAATAATTGTATAAATAATGTCAACCCATTCATGACTGCATATTGGAATGGACAGTGATATCATTTGTTTACTCTGAAACAGTCAAGCAATGGACCATTTCAAGGTGCTTTTCGTCGTGAAAGCAATTAAAATCATATCTATTCCTGTAATATATCTCCATTCTATCAAATGAGACCAAAAAAACGAGAATACAACTCCATTATTTATGCTTAGATTTCTTTCATTTTTGGTGTACGTTAAGAAGCATCTTTCCATCATACATTACCCAAGTTTCAATAAGATAGTCCAACAAACAAATGAGATACAATTCCCGAGATCAAGAGCAAGAGTCCCTCACCAGTGTCAAATCAAATCAAAGTTTATTCTCTATGAGGATTACAATGCGGGGTTTGCAGATTTTGGTTATTGTGTGGTTTACATGTAATAAAATACTAATTACAGAGGGGGCCACTAGAACACCTAGCAAGGCTAGGCATTTCAGGCAAACTTAGATTAATTCTTAACCCTAAATTATTACAAATTGTGAAGTAAGTTGACTAAATACTAAGTGACTAAAGGAACCTGCCTTGAGGTCTGCTCGCTTGTGGAAATTTTGCTCGCATATGGAAGCAAAAAATCGACCCATCGACTGCTCGTATTTGGAAAAACTCGCACGTGGACACTCACAAGTAGAGGTTCCACTGTATATACAGGAGAAGGGGTTACTAGCCCCTTGCTCCCGGCATTTTAGTCGCCTCTTACGACACGCATGGCTTACGGAGGAAGAATTCTGTTCCACTTCCCCATGGGGATAAATGATAGTTATGGAAACATATTTTAGAAAAACCTTCATTTGGTATAAAATGAATTTGATATAATGTTATGTATTCACAACTGCTGACTCATGACACTTAATAAATCCTACTGCTGATGAAGGCTACCACAGTACCTTTTTTTGTCGACTGGTCGAGAAAGTTTTTGTACATCCTTCCACACTTCATGTTTCTTCATCCTCAAGATGTTATTCAAGAAGTGATCCTCCAGTATATCCAACTGAGGGAAAATTTTTACTTTTATGTAACCAACTGTACAAATTATAAAGAAATATAAAAGCAAAATGAACAATTAAAGATCAGATAAAAATAAAAAACTGCTGTGAGAAATTAAAACTTTATGAAAACTAATGTAACCAAACATTTAATCAGGGTATCAATTCTAGATATATTTTAAAACTGTGATAATAAGAGCAGTAAAGTATATTAACCCTTAAACTGTCAAAACGTAGATCTACGTTTTTTCAACATTTGAAAGTATGTAAAAAAAGTAGATTTTTTTTTTTTTACATTTGAAAATGTGTAAAAAAACTGATCTATGTCTTTTTTTTTTTTTTATTATATTTGAAAATGTGTAAAAAAATGTAGATCTACTTTTGGAGCACTATGCATGTGAACGTATCTGCCTGGACAGTTCAAGTCAGATCAAATCAAATCAAAGTTTATTCTCTATAAGGATTACAATGCGGGGTTTACAGATTTTGGTTAGTGTGTGGTTTACATGTAATAGAATACTAATTACAGAGGGGGCCACTAGAACACTTAGCAAGGCTAGGCATTTCGGGCAAACTTACATTAATTCTTAACCCTAAATTATTACAAATTGTGGAGTAAGTTGACTAAATACTAAGTGACTAAATACTAGTTTGTGACTTTAGCTATGTGAATGCTTTTGTTTTGGCACAATACATAGTTTCTATATTGGAGTATCACAGGCAAACTTGTGACTAGTTAGGAATCATTATTTTAAGATTAAGATACGTATTTCTGTGCTTATAGTCAAATGGGTGAGTGAGTGAGTGAGTGAGTGTAAGTGTGAACCACAAGGTGGTTTTTACGTAGTTAGTCGACGGGGTGTATCAGGGAGATAAGATGTTTTCTAACGGTAGTTTTGAAGGTGATGAATGTGTCTGCAGGGTTAAAAGAACTATAAAGCTATTCTTCTTCACTAAAATTAAGCATTCTTACATGATGTCTTTCACATCCTGTGAATTTTCATAGGATGAGGCATTTAGTCTCTGGTTTAATCTGCTTTAATACCATAATAAATGTAGAAGGAAATATGTAGAGGCTGTTTTGCACATCTGGATGGTGGATGGTGTAACTGCCATTGTCCATGTCTTCCAGTTTACTGACAATAATAATGGTCAATACTTGGACTAGTGCCAGACTATTACAGTTCTAAGAAAACATAACAAGGAAGAATAGATGTGGTAGTGATTCAATTATACTGGATCACAATCCTTAAAAGAGATTTTAGTATTGTTTTACTAAGACATTGTTATGAAAAGTCACAGGAAACAAAACAGTGCACATACCCCTTCAAATTCAGCATCCAAGAGCTCAGTGGACTCTATATATTCTGGATAGCCAATTTTCTTCCCCATTATATCTAGCTGAAACACAAGAGCCCCACACACATCACAAAATATCATGATTAAATTACTTACAAAAGAAACGTCACAAGAATTCTATAAGATAGTGAATATTGAACTCTAATAGCGCTGTATAGCCCTTGTAGTTTAGCACTTCTTTTTGATTATAATAATAATGAACTCTAATCCCAATATCAACAGCTCAATGAATCACTTCATGAAATGATGTAGTATTTTAAAAATACAGTGGACCCCCGGTTAACGAACTTTTTTCATTCCAGTAGTATATTCAGGTGCCAGTACTGACCGAATTTTTTCCCATAAGGAATATTGTGAAGTAGATTAGTCCATTTCAGACCCCCAAACATACACGTACAAACGCACTTACATAAATACACTTACATAATTGGTCGCATTTGGAGGTGATCGTTAAGCGGGGGTCCACTGTACATGTATTATTCATGAAAAATATCAGTCTTTTTATATAAGGTAAACAACTATTTTATTCCCTTAATCATGCATAATATGAAAAACAGTTTTCTGTTACAAAGTGCTAAATTCAGATGACTTTCAACATACCTTGTCACTGCAGACTTGCTTCATCTCCTGCTCGAGCCAGTCCTGGCGGTCAATTACCAAGTGAAAGGCTGTGCGCACTTCCTCCACCAGGTCATCAATCTGTAGTGAAAGAAAACTAGCTTATCCTTTCAGAGAACCATTTATGTTTTAGATATACTGAATATTAGTGTCATATTAAACTATTATCTTCCCTTTCCATAAGCCTCATGGTAATACCTATCTAAAACATTATTTTAATTAAAAGGAAAAAGATATATGTAAAATGTTTATAAGAGGATGAAGTTGATGTCTAGTGTGCACATCCAAACTGGTGCCCAGGGTATGAAGAGTGAGCTGTGAAGACATTACAAGAGCTTGATCTGCTGTCCCAGATAGAACATGACCAACATATGAAGAACTCCTGGGCATAGACAGGGCAAACAAGGAAAATATCTTATCAAAGGAACAAGAACAAGGGATCACAAAAGGAAACTGCACACAAGTGAACCCCAGAGACATTAGGAAACACTTCTTCAATTAAAAGTAGTAAAGTGGAATGTGCTACACTATGATATAGAAAAAGCTAACTCTTATGAAGAGTTCAAAAGCAAATACAGTGGACCCCTGACTTACGAACAGCTCCCAACTCGAACAATTATGTAAGTGTATTTTTGTAAGTGCTTCTGTAAGTGTATTTTTGGGGGTCTGAAACGGACTAATCTAATTTACAATATTCCTTATGGAAGCAAATTCGTTCAGTAACGGCACCCGAACAGCCCTCTGGAACGAATTAATATCGTAAGTCGGGGGTCCACTGTACTGGACAGCAGAACTAATTCCCATCAGTTAGGTGAAGGTTAAGAGGATCCAAGAGCTGGAACTGGTGCTCCACAAATCCAAACAGACATGATAATAAAAAGGTCAAAATGTTATACAACACAATACTGTACAATCCACATCACATAGCACGGTAGACTGCAGATTAAGATGGAATTTATGTTTCTCAAAATGGCATCTAATTAAAAAAATCATGTAAAATGAACTGAAGAAAATGTGGGAAAAATAGAGTTACATTCCTTTGATTCCCAAAAATGTTTCAAATTTGCTATCAAAAATAAACCTTACATTTTTGATAATGTTGCTTTTTGATCTAGAAATGTATATTATTTACCCAAATCCTAAATAAAAACTTAAGTTACTAAAGCTTGTTTAAGGTGTTTAATAGAATATACTGTCAATCCTTCCAGAGATGGCATTCCATCCAGAGAAAACAAAGAAAGCTAATATACCACCAGTGACTATTATAAATTTAAAACACACTCTTATCAGCATAAGTGTGTGTTTTAATTTATAACAGTCAGTTTTCCATGCTGAATGGCTAGACCTCCAAATAATAGATCAAGGACTTTTATCCTTATATTTTAAAGCATGGGCAGTTTGGCAGGGATGTTTACAGTGGCACCTTGGTTGCACAATTTAAAATTGTCAATCTAGCCAGAACTCAACACACACACTTGTTCAGGCTTCCCTTATCACATGCTGTTTTACAGTACTCAAAGGCTTTCCTCTTTATTTTGATGGAGTTAAGTGGTACACCTTTCCTGGTTTTTCTGCTCAATCCACTCATTCAAAAATCTTTCATATTTAGCTGTATGACCTGTGTCATTCTATTCAAGAGGTTACAACTTGGGTTACTCACTGTACACGTTCTTATCTTTGCCTGAATTCTTTTAATTGTACGAGGTGATGCTTCATTCAGACCAAAGGTTCATGCCATCTCCGTCACACATGATACACTTATACTTCTCAGCACTTCCAGCATAACTCTCATTCCTCTTGGGTGTCATGGCTACCATCCAGAGACGAGACGGGCTGACAAAAAGGCAAAATTGATTCACTGACACAAGTGGGATAAGTACGCATGCAGAACTGACAGTGTGGGGAATAACACAGCATGCTCTTCAAGAAAACACTGCAATTTTTCAACACTCTCAGTGAAAATGTGTTAACCCTTTCACTGTCAGAACCCCTGAAATTACGTGCTGACAATGTCGGGGTTTAACCCTTTCAGGGTTTCGGCCGTACTAGTATGGCTTACACCCCAGGGTTTTTGACGTACTAGTACGCCTAAATTCTAGCACCCTCAAATCTAGTGAGAGAAAGCTGGTAGGCCTACATATGAAAGAATGGGTCTATGTGGTCAGTGTGCACAGTATAAAAAAAAATCCTGCAGCACAGTGTGTAATGAGAAAAAAAACTTTGACCGTGTTTTTGGATTAAAACAGCGACTTTGCACTGCATTTTCGTATGGTATTTATTGTTGTATTCTAGTTTTCCTGGTCTCATTTTATAGAATGGAAGACATATTACAGAAATTGAGATGATTTTGACTGGTTCTACAATGAAAAGTACCTTGAAATTGAGCTCAAAGTAGCAGAAATGTTCGATTTTTACCAAAGTTCAAAGGTAAACAAATCATGCCAAGCGTCCAATACACGTCAACTGGCGAGCCTAATATTCTTTCACAAGTGCATTGATATTATTTATACCATTTCTACACCAATGCAGTAGTCTGCATAACAGTAAATCTTCTATTTTTTGTAAGAATAAAAATTAAAAGTGGAAAGCCAAAGAAATATAAGAGGGGCCTGGGGATGTGACTAACAAACAGAGAACTTGTTATTTTAGTGCCAGGAATGTCTTTCTTGTTTATTCTGGACCCTGTTCGGAAATTGACATCTTTTGAAGTTTGTGTGAAATTGGCAAAATTGCTAAATTCTGACCACTTTATTGGATAGCTGAAATCGGTAAATGGGTGGTTTCTTGTACTCATTCGATAGAAAAAATGGAGTTCTAGCGAAATAGTTATGATTTTTGTCGACTAGTACACTGGAATTGGCAGAAAATAAAGCTCAAAGTGAGCAAAATCACAGATGTGTAAACATCATTGAGACCGCTAACTTTGCGAGAGCATAAGTTTTCCATTAAATTTCATACTTTTGGTGTCATGATCGGGAAAAGATTATCTTATCTTTTCATAAGAAATTTTTTTTTTTTTTTTTTTGAAATTTGGGCGACCCTGAGAACAAGTCTCGGAGAGGGCCTGGCAACCCTGAAGGGGTTAAAAAAAAAATAAATAAATAAATAAAAAAAAAATGAAATGAAATGGTAGAATCTTTCTCTGAAGATGACAAAAAATATGATGAAAACTTAAGGGATTATGCAGCCATAAAGTTGGCAGTCTGGGTGCAATTTATGCATTAGCAATTTTGCTAACTGGGAATCCTATTTTAAGCCAATTTCATTGCTCAATTCAACCAAATTTTTAGCTATTTTGCTAGTATGCTTTCCATTCTGTCGAGTACAACAATCTAGATATTCAACTATCAAAGCTATCCTATATAGTAAACAGAAGTTTGGCCAATTTTAAACAAAATTCAACAAATTTCAATAAAAAAAAAAGTCCAAATTAACAAAATAAACACTATGCATTTCAGCAACAAAGGCAACCTGTCCTCTGTTCATTAATCACAGCCCTCCATTTTGAATCCATAAAAAAACAAAGTTTTACCCTATTTCTTGGATAATAAAATGAAACCAGGAATGATTGGTCATTGTTTAGGATGTCCCAGTAATTGAAGCAGACCTAGCAAAACCCATAAAACAGACCAAGGGAGACATGGGGTCTTACCTTCCCTCAGGAAAATTGTCAAAAATTTAATATGAATGCTATTTTGAGCTTCATTTAAAGTTACTTCTTCTTCTGAAACTGACCAAAATCATTTCAGTTTCAGCAGCATGTCTTCCATTCTATTAAATGATAACAAAAAACAGCCAATAAACCCATAAAAACCAAACCAGAAATCGCCTCAAATTTACTACTGTAAACCAAACACAATGTCTGAAGTTTGCTTTTCCCATCATGCACTCCATGGGGCAGGATTTTTTATACTGTTCACACTCACCACACAGACCCATTCTCTCATGTTTAGGCCAAAATTTACTTCTCAAGGCAAATATAAGGACGCAGTGCTTAAAACACAGATATACACAAGTGACACTGGCATCAATAATGTAGATCTACATAGGAGACAGTCAAAGGGTTAATAGAATGTTTCTTAATCAACAGTCTACTGTAACTCAAAAAATGCAAAACGAGCACACAATATGCAAATTTTATGTGTGTATACCTGGTATATACATACACGTGCAATGGCCTAACACAAAGAACCTACTAAATCTCACAAAACAACAATAGCATGGATAAACATGCCAAATTAATGTAAAATTAAGTATGTACACTGCTGGGAAGCAAACCTCTAGTATGACATCAGGACAAGTACCATACTGTCTCTACGGTGGCTCAAATGTGTGACTCGGCAGATGATGCAACATCCCCCCAATGAAAAGCAGGGGTGTCACTAGCACGTTAAGAGACAATACAACAAGTGTCAGGGGCCCCGAGGCTGTTCAACTGCCTCCCAGCATACATAAGGGGGATTACCAATAGACCCCTGGCTGTCTTCAAGCAGGCACTGGATAAGCACCTAAAGTCGGTACCTGACCAGCTGGGCTGTGGCTCGTACATTCAATTGCATGCAGCCAGCAGTAACAGCCTGGTTGATCAGGCTGATCCACCATGAAGCCTGGTCACAGACCAGGCCGCGGGGGCGTTGGCCCCCGGAACTCTCTCCAAGTAAACTCCAGGAATGCTACGCCAGAAGTTTGCCTCTTGGTAAACAAAGTTACACAAGACAAAGTTTTCTCTCCGCTATCTCAGGATGGGAGATGACAACTAAAAGGAGTGCAGAACCTCATTTTATCAAGAGTTATTGCAGTTAAGTTGAGACAACCATCGCAAAGTTTTTCTTTTGTTACCGTATCAACTATCTCTTCAGAAAGCAGGGTAACCAAAAAAGGGAAACATTCACCATTATTCATTCAATCATTGTCTTGTCATAGATGCATTGACATAATAATCCAGATGACTCACTGACTGCAACATCCCCACCCTCCCTTCAAAGTGAGGGCACTGCTCTTATCATCTCCAGAAGTTAAGTCAGGCTAACTGGTTTTCCCTAAATCCTTTCATAAATCTTACCTTGCTCACATTCCAACAGCACACCAAGCATGAAAAATCACTTAGTCTCTCCACTCTACTCCAATCTGAAACTCACACAAGACTGCTGGATGCTCAAGCCCCTAGCATGCAAAACTTTTACTCCCTTCCTTCCAACCAATCCTGGGACAACCCATACCCCCCTCCTTCATTCCCCTCTGGATTTATACACCTTCATCCCATCCTTTGTCATTTTATAGTAACAAAATGAAACTATAGTACTTATTATCATAATATTATCATACAAAATAAATCACTGTCATGTTTATTGAGGATATGTTTTTGCACAAAGCAATTAGTGTATCTCATATTTACCGATATTTTGTGGCTATACAAAGAAGACACTACCGTACCTTCTTAGAGATCTGGTGGTCATAGTACTTCTCAACATACATTCTGGCAAGGGCAGCACCGAAGCCTTCATTAACAACACCTGCACATTCCTTCCAGCGGCTAAGGTAAGTTCGTTCCTCGAAAGGATCAGGCACCTGCAAACACAGGGAATGAAGAGTTGGGATACCGAAGAAAAAATTATTTAATGTATCCTACAGGTATCATAACCCCTAAAACACAATACTAGTTGTTTTGTATATTATTCACTCTTATACTCATTAGCATTTCACTTGAAAAGTTTTTACTCAAACTGTGTCCCAGTTCATGTAAAATAGGCTTATATTACCACCTAGTTTATCTAGTGATTATAACATACTCAGCTTCTTGACATAGTGCCTGTTTCAATTACAACACTGCTTTGCTGTTCAGTTACTGAGCTGCTGAAGCTTTGATGAACACAAAGTGCTCAGTTGAACTAGAAGTTTTCATCTTTATCATTTTCATGCATTTTTTTTTACTACTGTATTTTATTTTTAGAAAACTATTAGGTCACCTGTATTACTAATAAAATTATTTTATGTGTAGTATCTATACTTATATTCATAAACTCGTTATTCAAAGCAACTGGTAAAAGTGTCACACCTCACTCCTGAATTGCTGCCAGAGCTGCTGGAAGTAGTTGCTAATGTATGGCATGTAACGCAGCACGAACCTCCACATTAGGTAGTTCACGATCACCCTGGAGCAGGCAGGTATACATTTATCTCTAGAGATATATTATATTTAACTGACCTAAATTAAAGAGATTACTGTATCTACCGGGTATAAATCTATTTATAATGATGATCCATGCACATATTGTTGCCTATTTGTTTCTTGTGGGAGGGAAGAAGAGCGATTGGTGGAATGATGATGTAAAGAGAGTAATAAGAGAAAAAAAGTTAGCATATGAGAGAGAAAGATTAAGGAGGAGGTGAATGTATTCAGATATTTAGGAGTGGACATGTCAACAGATTTGTCTATGAAAGACGAGGCAAATCAAAGAAATGACAAGGGGAAAAAAGGTGAGTGGTGCACTGAGGAGTCTGTGGAGACAAAGAACTTTGTCCACAGAAGCAAAGAGGGGAATGTATGAGAGTATAGTTATACCAACACTCTTATGTGGGTGTGAAACATGGGTGGTGAATGTTGCAACAAGAAGGCTGAAGGCAGTGGAGATGTCATGTCTAAGGGCAATGAGTAGCATGAATATATGCAGAGAATTCATAGCTTGGAAATTAGGAAGAGGTGTGGGATTACCAGAACTATCATTCAGAGGGCTGAGGAGGGGTTGTTGAGGTGGTTCGGACATGCAGAGAGGCTGGAACAAAACAGAATGACTTCGAGTGTATAAATCTGTAGTGGAGGGAAGGCAGGGTAGAGGTCGGCCTAGGAAAGGTAAAGGAGGTTTTGTGTGAGGGGCTTGGACTTCCAGCAAGCATGCGTGAGTGTGTTAAATAGAAGCAAATGGAGACAAATGGTTTTTAGGACTTGACATGCTGTCGGAGTGTGAGCAGGGTAATATTTATGAAGGGATTCAGGGAAACTCGTAGGCCGGACTTGAGCCCTGGAGATGGGAAGTACAGTGCCTGCCCTCTGAAGGAGGGGTGTTAATGTTGCAGTTTTATAACTGTAGTGTAAGCATGCCTCTGGCAAGACAGTGATGGGGTGAATGATGGTGAAAGTTTTTCTATTTTGGGCCATCCTACCTTGGTGGAAAATGCCCGATGAGTTAATAAATGATAAAAATAATTAGTCTATTCATTATACTATATCTGAATACAGTAAACCCTTGCCAATCGCTTTTTCTATTTTGGCCTCAGTTTTGATGGACTACGGTTAATGTTTTAGGACAACTTCTGTCATCATGACACAGGCCCTTGATGCATCACAGTAGAAAATCAACACAGAACTTTATAAAGCACTTTAGTTTAACCTTATACACCTGCAAAATTTTTCAAGTTAACAACATATGAGTGCTTCTGATGTCCTCAACAAGCTTAAAAAAGTGCATTAAAAAAATGAGAAATCTCAGATACGTTAGTAACCCATAAAACTTTTTGCTCATTTTTGCCAGTGTGCTCCCAACCACAGTGATTAATACAGAACTGAAAAGTATCAGGTTTATTCTATAGATCAGGGGTTCATAACTGGGGACCAAATAATAGGTGTATGGTACTCAATCTCTGAACAATTTAAAAACAAAAGTTGTTAGATTAGAATACTATCACCTGTTCTGTTTCTAGCTATCCATATGTAAAGTAAAACCATGCTATTGACTTCTTTTGAAGTCATACTGGTACCTAATAGGACTGGTAATGATGATTTTAACAGTCTAGTGAAGGAGATATGGGGAACATATTGGGAAAGCCATTGAGGATCTTTAACTGTAAAAAGGTTCAGTACCCCTACTATAGATAAAGTGAGAAATATTGGCAAGTCACCTTTTACTTGCTACCCTTGCTGAGCTAGCAATAAAAAAAATAGGTAACTAAGCATTAGTCAACTGTTGTGCACTGCACACGTAGAGAATTTTTTTAATGCAAATGTGAAAGAAACTGGTCCAGCTAGAAGAATTGTAGTGTTGGCAGAAATAGTATCCTGACACAGCAGTGCTTTTAATGATTAAAAAATTCCCTGTTGTGGAATATTTCCTGATTACAGTAATTAGTATGCCTACTAAAACTTTTTCTAATATTACACATTTTGTATACTTTGTTCTGCAACTACCATGTATGTCTTTCAATTAATTGAAATGACCTGTTGTAAAGTATGGCCATGCAGATTTATACAAGTGATTAGAATTAGTGAATACTATTATATAAATGATTAAGAATTAGAGAATACTATTATATTTAGGGAGATATGGCAATGGGGCAGTGGGAGGCAATTAGGTTTGATCCAAGGCAGGAGAAGACAGAACCAATTCTTTGCATGAAGATCCCTTCATTATCAACAATCCTCTCTTGATGGTGAAGGAATGAAAATGATGAAGCAACATCAGCATTTTGAGCACAGTTGGTTTTCTAACATTTTATTCAATAGGTGACTACTCTTTGTATGTTATTTTAAATTAGAAAAAGCTAATTTAACATAGATTAACCAATTCCAACAGAAAATAAAAAATAAAAATACCTAACTGGGTAGTATGTTTACTTGATGTAAGAGTGGCCAGAGGGTAAACAAAGAAACGAATCACAGTAAACATCAGGAAACCAAAATTCCGCCTTCAGTAGCAAATAATATTTTCACGTTTTTAATACTAAAGAATAAAGACTCAATTTAATCCACAAAACATGGAAGAAATACATTCTATACATGTTTCATATGTGTATTTGTGCAGATAACTTTTGAAATTCATGAGAGATCCTGAAAACCTTCAGTATGTTGCAAAAATCTACAAATTAGGCAATTTTCAGCAAGCCTTAAAACCTCTACTTCCCACTGAATTAACATCTTGTCACTTGCAATTTTGCTATTTACTAAGCTTTCATGGAATGCGACTCATGAATGGCAAGGGTTTACATGCACGGCATACATATTTCTTCACCTGCTTTCGAATTTTCTTTTTTTTTTTTTATTATCACACCGGCCGATTCCCACCAAGGCAGGGTGGCCCGAAAAAGAAAAACTTTCACCATCATTCACTCCATCACTGTCTTGCCAGAAGGGTGCTTTACACTACAGTTTTTAAACTGCAACATTAACACCCCTCCTTCAGAGTGCAGGCACTGTACTTCCCATCTCCAGGACTCAAGTCCGGCCTGCCGGTTTCCCTGAATCCCTTCATAAATGTTACTTTGCTCACACTCCAACAGCACGTCAAGTATTAAAAACCATTTGTCTCCATTCACTCCTATCAAACACGCTCACGCATGCCTGCTGGAAGTCCAAGCCCCTCGCACACAAAACCTCCTTTACCCCCTCCCTCCAACCCTTCCTAGGCCGACCCCTACCCCGCCTTCCTTCCACTACAGACTGATACACTCTTGAAGTCATTCTGTTTCGCTCCATTCTCTCTACATGTCCGAACCACCTCAACAACCCTTCCTCAGCCCTCTGGACAACAGTTTTGGTAATCCCGCACCTCCTCCTAACTTCCAAACTACGAATTCTCTGCATTATATTCACACCACACATTGCCCTCAGACATGACATCTCCACTGCCTCCAGCCTTCTCCTCGCTGCAACATTCATCACCCACGCTTCACACCCATATAAGAGCGTTGGTAAAACTATACTCTCATACATTCCCCTCTTTGCCTCCAAGGACAAAGTTCTTTGTCTCCACAGACTCCTAAGTGCACCACTCACTCTTTTTCCCTCATCAATTCTATGATTCACCTCATCTTTCATAGACCCATCCGCTGACACGTCCACTCCCAAATATCTGAATACGTTCACCTCCTCCATACTCTCTCCCTCCAATCTGATATTCAATCTTTCATCACCTAATCTTTTTGTTATCCTCATAACCTTACTCTTTCCTGTATTCACCTTTAATTTTCTTCTTTTGCACACCCTACCAAATTCATCCACCAATCTCTGCAACTTCTCTTCAGAATCTCCCAAGAGCACAGTGTCATCGGCAAAGAGCAGCTGTGACAACTCCCACTTTGTGTGTGATTCTTTATCTTTTAACTCCACGCCTCTTGCCAAGACCCTCGCATTTACTTCTCTTACAACCCCATCTATAAATATATTAAACAACCACGGTGACATCACACATCCTTGTCTAAGGCCTACTTTTACTGGGAAAAAATTTCCCTCTTTCCTACATACTCTAACTTGAGCCTCACTATCCTCGTAAAAACTCTTCACTGCTTTCAGTAACCTACCTCCTACACCATACACTTGCAACATCTGCCACATTGCCCCCCTATCCACCCTGTCATACGCCTTTTCCAAATCCATAAATGCCACAAAGACCTCTTTAGCCTTATCTAAATACTGTTCACTTATATGTTTCACTGTAAACACCTGGTCCACACACCCCCTACCTTTCCTAAAGCCTCCTTGTTCATCTGCTATCCTATTCTCCGTCTTACTCTTAATTCTTTCAATTATAACTCTACCATACACTTTACCAGGTACACTCAACAGACTTATCCCCCTATAATTTTTGCACTCTCTTTTATCCCCTTTGCCTTTATACAAAGGAACTATGCATGCTCTCTGCCAATCCCTAGGTACCTTACCCTCTTCCATACATTTATTAAATAATTGCACCAACCACTCCAAAACTATATCCCCACCTGCTTTTAACATTTCTATCTTTATCCCATCAATCCCGGCTGCCTTACCCCCTTTCATTTTACCTACTGCCTCACGAACTTCCCCCACACTCACAACTGGCTCTTCCTCACTCCTACAAGATGTTATTCCTCCTTGCCCTATACACGAAATCACAGCTTCCCTATCTTCATCAACATTTAACAATTCCTCAAAATATTCCTTCCATCTTCCCAATACCTCTACCTCTCCATTTAATAACTCTCCTCTCCTATTTTTAACTGACAAATCCATTTGTTCTCTAGGCTTTCTTAACTTGTTAATCTCACTCCAAAACTTTTTCTTATTTTCAACAAAATTTGTTGATAACATCTCACCCACTCTCTCATTTGCTCTCTTTTTACATTGCTTCACCACTCTCTTAACTTCTCTCTTTTTCTCCATATACTCTTCCCTCCTTGCATCACTTCTACTTTGTAAAAACTTCTCATATGCTAACTTTTTCTCCCTTACTACTCTCTTTACATCATCATTCCACCAATCGCTCCTCTTCCCTCCTGCACCCACTTTCCTGTAACCACAAACTTCTGCTGAACACTCTAACACTACATTTTTAAACCTACCCCATACCTCTTCGACCCCATTGCCTATGCTCTCATTAGCCCATCTATCCTCCAATAGCTGTTTATATCTTACCCTAACTGCCTCCTCTTTTAGTTTATAAACCTTCACCTCTCTCTTCCCTGATGCTTCTATTCTCCTTGTATCCCATCTACCTTTTACTCTCAGTGTAGCTACAACTAGAAAGTGATCTGATATATCTGTGGCCCCTCTATAAACATGTACATCCTGAAGTCTACTCAACAGTCTTTTATCTACCAATACATAATCCAACAAACTACTGTCATTTCGCCCTACATCATATCGTGTATACTTATTTATCCTCTTTTTCTTAAAATATGTATTACCTATAACTAAACCCCTTTCTATACAAAGTTCAATCAAAGGGCTCCCATTATCATTTACACCTGGCACCCCAAACTTACCTACCACACCCTCTCTAAAAGTTTCTCCTACTTTAGCATTCAAGTCCCCTACCACAATTACTCTCTCACTTGGTTCAAAGGCTCCTATACATTCACTTAACATCTCCCAAAATCTCTCTCTCTCCTCTGCATTCCTCTCTTCTCCAGGTGCATACACGCTTATTATGACCCACTTCTCGCATCCAACCTTTACTTTAATCCACATAATTCTTGAATTTACACATTCATATTCTCTTTTCTCCTTCCATAACTGATCATTTAACATTACTGCTACCCCTTCCTTTGCTCTAACTCTCTCAGATACTCCAGATTTAATCCCATTTATTTCCCCCCACTGAAACTCTCCTACCCCCTTCAGCTTTGTTTCGCTTAGGGCCAGGACATCCAACTTCTTTTCATTCATAACATCAGCAATCATCTGTTTCTTGTCATCCGCACTACATCCACGCACATTTAAACAACCCAGTTTTATAAAGTTTTTCTTCTTCTCTTTTTTAGTAATTGTATACAGGAGAAGGGGTTACTAGCCCATTGCTCCCGGCATTTTAGTCGCCTCATACGACACGCATGGCTTACGGAGGAAAGATTCTTTTCCACTTCCCCATGGACAATAGAAGAAATAAAAAAGAACAAGAGCTATTTAGAAAAAGGAGAAAAACCTAGATGTATGTATATATATATATGCATGTGCGTGTCTGTGAAGTGTGACCAAAGTGTAAGTAGGAGTAGCAAGATATCCCTGTTATCTTAGCGTGTTTATGAGACAGAAAAAGAAACCAGCAATCCTACCATCATGCAAAACAGTTACAGGTTTTTGTTTCACAGTCATCTGGCAGGACGGTAGTACTTCCCTGGGTGGTTGCTGTCTACCAACCTACTACCTATAATTTTCTGTTTCTAGATATTTTTATTGCCTAAATTAACGGTTAGACAATTAATCCTGTCAACCTACAGTATCTACTTTCCTGCATTTACATTCGATGCTTTGAAACCAGACTATTTTATTTTTAAAATTTCCACATATACGTATCTTTCTGTCAATATTTAATGTAAATTTATCTACTTTTACACTTATCATATCAATGAAAATCTCACTGATTTGCCATTCAGTTATTTAACCTGATGCAAGATACGACAAGGTTACTGCACCTCTTGGGCGTGCTAGAAAGCAACTTGACTAGGTCAGGAACATAGGCATTGCAGTGGAGAGTTATGATCAGGGAATCCACATCAAGGTCCAGCTCATACTCCTCTAAAGTGTACCTCAGCATGCGACCCCACGCAATCTGAAAAGTAAAAAGAGGGACAAAAAGGCTCACATATTAAAGCATAAAACAGTGATAATCAATATCATGGAGAAGTATATTTAACATTTGGCCCACAATTTGGAAAGGAAACGTTGGACAACATTTGAGTCTGCCCTGGGTCATTGTCAAGATGCAGAATACATAATGTTTTGAAGAGAAAAATTGTGTATTTGCCTTGGAAAAATATGAGTATGAGTCATAGTTTGATAGCTTTACTATGCACCCCATGCTCATCCTGAAGGCAGTAATTAAAAGATTACCGAGGTCCATAATGGAGGCCCGACATGTTTTATAGCTAAGAAAGTTTAAGTGGTTATGAACTATACTGTATTTACAAACTTAGGAAAAATAATAATAATAATAATAATACATGTAATAATTTTATTTACTACAAGGTATACAGGCCTAGCTGACATCAATGACCTACTACTACAAGTACCATACAACTTACGACCTGCTCGACATACGACCACTCGTACTTATGACCATATGTCTGGCAGCATATACAGTAGTAAAATATTTAGTAAAAAGTAACATACGATACTATGTACGTAGTTTATATAGCAAAGGTTTGATATTATGCCCTTCCCAGTATGTCAGCAATTTCCTAAGGTTCGAATTGCATCCATTTTGACTTGTGACTGGTTGTCGGAACCAAACTCGGTCGTAATTTGGATGGTACTACTCGTATATAGAAAGCCACTAGTTATGCAGAGCATTTTGGGCAAGTTAGTTCAGTTTTGCCCCAGGATGTGACCCACACCAGTTGACTAACACCCAGGTACCCATTTTAATGATGAGTGAACATAGACAACCAGTGTAAAGAAACATGCCCAATGTTTCTACCCTCGCTGAGAATCGAACCCAGACCCTCGCCGTGTGAAGCGAGAGCTTTAGCCACCATGCCACGGGGCACCGTAACGATTTATAACGAATTGTAACGATTACAGCGGGTTTACAGAGAAATGAATTCAGTCACAAAACCATTACACTGTAGCTCGTATGTGGTCATTAGTTATTAATACTGTATTACTTATTACGTATTTTAGCAAGATATGGTTGAATATAGAAAAGTTTAAGTGGTGAAGAGTTATTCATAATTGGATAAGAAAAGGTATACATATTACTAAAATCAAATAAACACATTGCACTTTAATATTGTCCCCCAGGATGCAACCCACAACAGACAACTAACATCCAGGTACCTGGAGCATACCTGGAGAGGGTTTCGGGGGGTCAATGCCCCAGAAGTCCACTCTGTGACCAGGCCTCATGGTGGATGAGGGTCTGATCAACCAGGCTGTTACTGTTGGCCGCACATAAACCGACGTAAAAGTTAAAAACAGGTAAGTATCTTACCTAAATATAACTATGTATACCTGTACCTAAATAAACTTACTAAGTGGAAATTTGTAAATTTGCCTGTGACGTGTATGAAACAGAAACAAGGTATCTATTAAATACTACAGAAAAAAGTCTGCACAATTTACTATGTCATCTTTCATATCCAAGAGGCCAAAATTAACTTACTATAGGTAAAAATCTGCTCGAGTTGTGGCATGTGACCCCTCAAGGAAGGTTCCTTGATGTTGGTGAGGGGCTCTTGATTTAGGGAATTGGATCTGTGCTCCAGTTCCCCAAATTAAGCCTGAATGCCTTCCACATCCCCCCCCCCCAGGCGCTGTATAATCCTCCGGGTTTAGCGCTTCCCCCTTGATTGTAATAATAATGTGGCATGTGACACCATCATCCTGCCGGAGACTCCAGGACCTCCTTAGAACCCCCTGTGCGCTATATAGCCCTTGTGGCTTAGCGCTTCTTTTTTATTATAATAATAATAATCCTTAGAACCCCCATGAAACTCCCCGAGGAGCCCCGGGACTCACCTCAGGTACCATCTGCTCCAGCTGTGACACAGTCATCCTGCCGGAGGCGTCATCGTCCTCCGTCAAGGAGTCCGTCATGTTGCCTCCCTCACTGCCGCTGCCACAGGCTCGGCTGTCAGAGATCTGTACGAGCGAAACAGAGATCTGTACGAGCGAAACAGCGCACTCAAGCACAGCATTGCTCTATCAACACAACGTCTCGCTCAAGTACAGCTTTATTGCACAAATAATAAGCTCTTCTCCAACGAAATATAAGTCGTTCATTTGTCAAGGAACATTAAACCCGATTAAATATCGGGGAACTAAATAAGATGAAGACAGAAATGAACTGGTACCATCATTATTATTAATGGTATCAATTTAGAGAATCCGTAGTTTGGAGATTAAGGAGGTGAGGGATTACCAAAACTATTATCCAGAGGGCTGAGGAGGGATTATTGAAATGGTTTGGACATGTAGAGAAAATGGAACTAAACAGAATGACTTCAAGAGTGTATCAGTCTGTAGTGGAAGGAAGGTGGGGTAGGGGTCGGCCTAGGAAAGGTTGGAGAGAGGGGGTAAAGGTTTTGTGTGCGAGGGGCTTGGACTTCCAGCAAGTATGCGTGAGCATGTTAGATAGAAGTGAATGGAGACAAATAGTTTTTAGGACTTGACGTAGTGTTGGAGTGTGAGCAAGGTAACATTTATGAAGGGATTCGTGGAAACCGGCAGGCCGGACTTGAGTCCTGGAGATGGGAAGTACAGTGTCTGCACTCTGAAGGAGGGATGTTAATGTTGCAGTTTTATAATTGTAGTGTAAGCGCACCTCTGGCAAGACAGTCATGAAGTGAATGATGAAAGTTTTTAGGTGTTGAACACAGGCATTCCTTGGATCGTCAGATCTGCCTGCATACTGGTGTTCTGAAATACGTGTTTGGAGGTCTCTGGATGTTTTGCCGACGTATAATTTGCTGCAGCCATTCAAGGGATTGTGTATACCCCTGCAGAGGATTGAAGCTTGTCTTGTCTATTACTGGTAATGTCCTTGATGGTGGTGGATGTGGAAGTAGATACTTGGAAGAAGACACTGCCGAGAAGAGATACATAGTCCTCCCCACCAACTCCATTACCAAACACGTTTCCAACATCTCCAAAACCTCATTCCAAGTATCTACTTCCACATCCACCACCATCAAGGACATTACCAGTAATAGATAAGACAAGCTTCAATCCTCTGCAGGGGTATACACAATCCCTTGAATATTTGCAGCAAATTATACGTCGGCAAAACATCCAGAGACCTCCAAACACGTATTTCAGAACACCAATATGCAGGCAGATCTGACGATCCAAGGAATGCCTGTGTTCAACACTGAAATTCACACAACCATCTAATCAACTACAGAAAGGCAAGACTTATCGCCAGAGAAGACAACACTCAATACCGAAGAATCCTGGAATCATCACTTATCTGTACATCCAACAACTTCAACCAGAACAACGGTTTCTATATCATAGCTGAACCTCTCGCCAATAAACTTCTTCATCGCTATCCCACATAAGAACATAAGAATCGAGGAACACTGCAGAAGATCCACTCATGTACTTATCCATTCTCTTTTAAAAGCTACCCAAGATTTTAGACTTCTTCACTCTACTCCGAAGATTGTCACGTGCAGCTTTCTCCACCTGACCCAGCATTCTCATCCTATGTATAGCCACGTATGTTTCACTCAGGTAGATCTGTTTGTGATTTGATAAAGCCCACTGTGTGGGCGAAACGTTGTCAATAAAGGATCACATTATACTGCTTAAGTGTTCATATTTCCACTGCATAGCTTTTGCAGTCTGCTATTTTATGTCATTCCTGCCATTCATTACTACTTCATTCCAACCATCTAAAAGTCAGCTTTATTCCAGCCATCTACCACCATGTCATCCCATCTCCTTTTTTGCCCCTTGCCCCCTCCCTTCCCCTTGCCCCCTCCCTTCCCCTTGCCCCCTCCCATCCCCTTGCCCCTCCCCTTCATCCTCTATCCCCCTCCTTCCTTTCCATTGCCCCTCCCCTCCTTCCTCTAACGTCTCTGCTTCTTCTGAGGTCACTTTCTCCACTCACTTGCCAAAGTAAACTACGTCTTCAAGATCATCATCTCCTGGAGGCTGAATATAGCAGAGCTTCTGGAGAGTGTGTGTATGTAAGGAATCTCTTCTTCCCTACTCTCTCCTCTTGCTTGAGGTACCCATCTTTCCTACTAAGCCTGTGTGTCATATGACATTGAATATGGTAGTTCCAGTGAAACAGTGACTGCAGTCCAGCTGGAAGGAGATTTTTCAAGCTGTCGTAGCTACTGAATCTTTAGCTGAAGTCTCCCAGCTCAGCTCAGGCTAATGGATTTCATTTTGTTGTCTGTAAACCCAGCATGCGACGGAGTACAACAGGAAAAACCATCTTGTGTGATGGAACGTGGCAGGAAAAACATCCTATGTGGTGAAGCATGAAAGGGAAAACCATCCTATGTAATATATGACAGGAAAATCAGCCTGTATCATGCAGGGTGTAATGAGAGGAACAACCATCCTGTGTAATGAATGTTAGGTACACAACTGTTGCATACCGTAACCTTGTAGAATGTCACACATAAGGATAGCCACACAATGCGGATGTAATAATTATATATATATATATATATATATATATATATATATATATATATATATATATATATATATATATATATATATATATATATATATATATATATATATATAAAGCTTCCCAATCACTTTTTCAATATTTATGTTATAACTAATTTTTAAAGGGGGTGGATCGGTAAGCCAGCGGAAGGCCTCGGTCGGATGACAATAAGCTCCAGCTGCGGGTCATCATATGGCTAAGACCCGACCCGCGTCAGGAAATAATTATCCTGTTTCCTGACCAACCTTACCTAACCTAATCACTGTCATTCATCAACACACAAACTGCATAACAATGATCTTGTCCCTTCCTTTCCTCCTGCTGGAGTCTCAACTCCAAAAGCCGATGGAAGGACAGGAATATTGGAAAAAAATTACAGGTTTTAAGAAACATTGTAACATATCAAGAAAGTACAAATTACAATTTAGACGTTAATTTTTTTCTTTTTGAGAGGATGAATTCAACAGGAGAATAAAAGTGACACTAGTATGGGTGTGACGGATGGGGTGCAAAATAAACTAGCCACTTCGGTGGAAGAATCAAAAAATCTGACGGGTCACAATAACCCATTAACTGCAAGAGGAAGCTGAACGACATTGCAGTTAGTGACGTTGTTCAGTTGTCATCTCCATTGTGTGTGTTGTGACTTCACTGTGAGAGTTATGCTGGGATATTATGAAGCTGTACAAAATTATAATGTAAACTGCATTGAATAAAACATTTGTGTGGTACGAAAGGTGGAAATAAATGATGAGTAAAAGCGGTAGTTAACAAGATTCGTTTAGTTTGGTGAAGCAAGTCCTAGAAAAGAAAGATAATGTTATGTGTAGAGAATATGATAATATTCACCCTATTTATATATTGGAATGTAGCAAATTACAACAATACAAAAATAATACCACTAATATTTATAAAGAATCTTCTTCTGTTAAACAGCATTTACAAACATGAAGGATTTGCAAGAAAAAAAAATTTACTCTACCTGACATCTCCAACCAACGTAGGAATGGCTTAAAAAAACGAACATATTTACCATCATTCAGTCCGTATGTGAATTATAGTGATAATATAATGTGTGAATGTCACAGCAGCCAAGGATAAAATTAATATCGCTATCGGTTTCTTGGGCAACGTCACTCTTGGGCCAAGAGTGACGTTGTCCCAGAAACTCGACCCTCGAGGCCAAAAACCGGGGAAAAAAAATCCTTCTATCATGTGTGTCCTTGTCTTGCTGAGGTCAGTGTCACTCACCAGAGCAAATTTGGTCTCGAAGGCGATGAGTTCGTCGACGTGTGAGACGTTGATGGACTGGTCAGGTGAGAGAGCTACCGCTGTCTCCTCCATGAGTGCCCTGTAGGCGGCCATGTAACCAGCGTACTCCTCATTCGACGTGTTTAGGAAGTAGTTTCTGGCCAGCGCTGGCGACCCCTTGTAGAACTGTGGGGAGAATGAGAGTGTGTGTAGCTGACTGTGGCAGTGTTGTAGGAATTTGTGGGAAAAAAGAACACCTGTGTATACAGCTCAGAGCAGAAATGTCCCTTTCCACTGTTCGTCGGTACATTTATAACCTGTACGAACATCAGTGGGTGAGTGGAAAAAGACATTTATGTACAGTTTAGGACATTTATTAGGGAAACGTTGCGCTACGAGTGGCTTCACTCGTGGCGAAACGTTTCCTCTGTAATAAATGTGCTGAACTGTACATAAACGTCTTTTTCCACACCTTGTCGGTATCACCATACTATTTTTCATTAGCGGGTATATTGTAGGGCCGATACCAGGACCCACCCCTTCCGGAATTCACCCATCCCAGCACCCACCTGCAGCGTATACATAGTGGAGTTCCTCTCGTCAGGAGTGATGTAGGAGTCGAGGAAGGTGTGGACCTGGTAGAGGGTGAGCTGAGCCAGGATTCGTTCCAGGTTGTAATGACTCTCATTCCAGCGGTCAGGAGCCAGCAGCGGCCACTGTCCCAGCTGCTCCGCCGTCAGCAGGTCGAAGATGGGAGAGTCTGCCATGTCCTTCTCGTGCACAGTGAAACCTGTATCAGGAGCTACATTGAGCTTTGAAGGGCTTTTTATAGTTTTGCTATCTAATCACAATTGGGTACACTCGCAGTGTGTTAGTGCTCTACCTGTTAGGGTTACATTGTGTGTACACTCGAAGTGCGATGTTACCCTATCTATATGATAGTTACATTCTGTAAGATGGGTTTAATGCGTGAAGAAACAGACGTGTCAGCCTTAGCTGGAAGACTTCAGTAGATGCGACAGCTTTTAAGAGGTTTCCTTCCAGCAGTGCTGGAGTTACTATTGCACGGGAATTACCATAACTCAGGACGCCTCATTAACACCCTCCCCCCCACATACACAAACACAAGAGTAGGAAAAAAATAATATGACAAAAGGGAAAATGACGTGCTACAGGGAGGAAGTGGAGTGATATAAGGAGGAATATAAACTGGGGAATGAGATGTAGGTTTATTTAGGTACGGGTATACCTAAGTACAATTATCATAAATAGTAACGTATGCGTGAATTATCTAGGATAACGTCAAAAGATGGGAAATTCAATGATCCCAGACTATGCTTTGTCACAAGAGAGTAATAATGACATGATGGGTAAAATGGAGGCTTTATATTGGGACGAATATTTTACAGTGGGGAAGTAAGACAAAGACCCCGTTGGAAATAAGTCAGTTTGATATTTTTGGGGTTATCCTAGGTAAGTTACACTGCATGATAATTGTAATTATATGCACCATTGCCTAAATAAATTTATTTACAAGGGACAAAGATAAAATTGAGAAATTTCGTAAGGGAAATCTTAAAATAAAATATAGGAAGGGAAAACAATTTTTTATAAAGGGTAATAAAGAGCTATGAAGGGAAATAAAGTGGTATAAAGAGAAATAAAGAGGGAATAAAGTAATACGAAGGGAAAATAAGTAGTATGAAGGGAAAATAAGTAGTAGCATAAAGGGAAATCGGAAGTAACGAATTAGGAAGAGAAGCCTGGTAAGAAAGGAAGGAGCAGAGAGAGTGAAAGAGGAGAGGGAAGTAGCCCATTAAATCAACTGCTACAGGAGGAAATGGAATGTTTCAAGGAGTTATCACAGGGGGAAATTAGGTAGCGCCGGGATTGCAGTGAACGAGACGCAGCGCAGCGCAGGAGCTGCATGAGGCAGTGAAATGCTATACCTGAGATATTCGAAGTGGAAATGACTGCTGCGGAGACTAAGAGAGAAGGAAATGAGTTGTGGCAAGAGTAGTGTGGGCGTGAAATGAAGCTAGGGGGGAGGGGGTTGTGATGATGAAGAACGGGAGTGGGGGTCCAGCCCCTACCTCCCTCCCTCCCTTCTGGCACTTAAATCATACACACTTATCACAGAGAGACAATTAGTTTATCGACAAGTTCTTTTGACAATAGGTAACTAAAACAGACAAACACACACACACACACACACGGATGAGCTGTGACTAGACCCCTGCAACCACATGCAGGTGAGTACACAACATACAGACGAGGACAACACAGTCAGTCCCACACACAAGCATTCTGGTATAACCTAACACATAGAACCCTCCAGCACTAGAACTTTATGGATATATACCTAAATTAGTGAATATACACTTAATCTAGTTGATATGTACCTAAACTTGCTTATATATACCTAAACTAGTGGATATAGACCTAAACTAGTGGATATATACCTGAACTAGTAATATACATATATTAGTGAATATGTACTTAAACTAGTGGTTATATACCTAAACTAGTGAATATATTCCAAAACTAGTGGATATATACATAAACTAGTGGATATATACCTATACTAGTGGATATATACCTATACTAGTGGATATATAGCTAAACTAGTGGATACATACCCAAACTAGTCGATATATACCTAACTATTGAATATATACCTAAACTAAATTATAGTCAATCATCATCAACATTATCATTAATCATAATCATCATCATCATCAATCATCAATCACCACTATAATTGTGGTATAACATAAGCCGAGTCGAGTAATACAGAGGTAAATTTAACCACTCATTACCAACAGTAACCTTAATTAGAAGAACTAGCAATATTAATTACTCTAATGAACACCTCTATGTACTCTCTCTCTCTCACTTTGTTAGTCTGTCTGCGTGTGTGTGTGTGTGTGTGTGTGTGTGTGTGTGTGTGTGTGTGTGTGTGTGTGTGTGTGTGTGTGTGTGTGTGTGTGTGTGTGTGTGTGTGTGTGTGTGTGTGTGTGTACTCACCTAGTTGTACTCACCTAGTTGAGGTTGCGGGGGTCGAGTCCGAGCTCCTGGCCCCGCCTCTTCACTGATCGCTACTAGGTCACTCTCCCTGAGCCGTGAGCTTTATCATACCTCTGCTTAAAGCTATGTATGGATCCTGCCTCCACTACATCGCTTCCCAAACTATTCCACTTACTGACTACTCTGTGGCTAAAGAAATACTTCCTAATATCCCTGTGATTCATCTGTGTCTTCAGCTTCCAACTGTGTCCCCTTGTTGCTGTGTCCAATCTCTGGAACATCCTGTCTTTGTCCACCTTGTCAATTCCTCTCAGTATTTTGTATGTCGTTATCATGTCCCCCCTATCTCTCCTGTGTGTGTGTGTGTGTGTGTGTGTGTATGTGTGTGTGTGTGTGTGTGTGTGTGTGTGTGTGTGTGTGTGTGTGTGTGTGTGTGTGTGTGTGTGTCTGTCTGTCTTCTCTGTCTCTCTCTCTCACTCGGCATCTGCAGAAAACTCTACAGAAAGCAGGAAGTAAAGAAATAATTTATTAGAAAGAGAGAGAGAGACAGACAGACAGAGACAGAGACAGAGCGAGAAAATCCAACACACAATTCAGGCAGACAGGTCAATGGATAAACGGGAAAACAGACACGGTACTCTAGTGGTGTTGGTGGTACTCTAGTGGTGTTGGTGGTACTCTAGTGGTGTTGGTGGTACTCTAGTGGTGTTGGTGGTACTCTGGTGGTGTTGGTGGTACTCTAGTGGTGTTGGTGGTACTCTAGTGGTGTTGGTGGTACTCTAGTGGTGTTGGTGGTACTCTGGTGGTGTTGGTGGTACTCTAGTGGTGTTGGTGGTACTCTGGTGGTGTTGGTGGTACTCTGGTGGTGTTGGTGGTACTCTGGTGGTGTTGGTGGTACTCTGGTGGTGTTGGTGGTACTCTAGTGGTGTTGGTGGTACTCTAGTGGTGTTGGTGGTACTCTGGTGGTGTTGGTGGTACTCTGGTGGTGTTGGTGGTACTCTGGTGGTGTTGGTGGTACTCTGGTGGTGTTGGTGGTACTCTGGTGGTGTTGGTGGTACTCTGGTGGTGTTGGTGGTACTCTAGTGGTGTTGGTGGTACTCTAGTGGTGTTGGTGGTACTCTAGTGGTGTTGGTGGTACTCTGGTGGTGTTGGTGGTACTCTAGTGGTGTTGGTGGTACTCTAGTGGTGTTGGTGGTACTCTAGTGGTGTTGGTGGTACTCTGGTGGTGTTGGTGGTACTCTGGTGGTGTTGGTGGTACTCTAGTGGTGTTGGTGGTACTCTGGTGGTGTTGGTGGTACTCTGGTGGTGTTGGTGGTACTCTGGTGGTGTTGGTGGTACTCTAGTGGTGTTGGTGGTACTCTAGTGGTGTTGGTGGTACTCTAGTGGTGTTGGTGGTACTCTGGTGGTGTTGGTGGTACTCTGGTGGTGTTGGTGGTACTCTAGTGGTGTTGGTGGTACTCTGGTGGTGTTGGTGGTACTCTGGTGGTGTTGGTGGTACTCTGGTGGTGTTGGTGGTACTCGGTGTTGGTGGTACCTGCGGTGCTGGTGGCACCCTGCGGTGCTGGTGGTACCTGCGGTGCTGGTGGCACTCGGTGGTGCTGGTACCCTGCGGTGGCTGGTGGTACCTCGCGGTGCTGGTACCTGGCGGTGCTGGTGGCACTGCGGTGCTGGTGGTACCAGTGGTGTTGGTACTGGTGGTGTGGTACCTGGTGGTGCTGGTGGCACTCAGTGGTGTTGGTGGTACCTGGTGGTGTTGGTGGTACCCTGCGGTGCTGGTGGCACCTGCGGTGCTGGTGGTACTCTGGTGGCTTGGTGGCTCCCAGCGGTGTTGGTGGTACTCGCGGTGCCTGGCGGCACCTGCGGTGTTGGTGGTACCTGCGGTGTGGTGGTGGTACCTGCGGTGTTGGTGGTACCCCAGTGGTGCTGGTGGCACTCAGCGGTGTTGGTGGTACCTGCGGTGTTGGTGGCACTCGGTGCTGGTGGTACCTGGCGGTGTTGGTGGACCCCAGTGGTGTTGGTGGCACCTGCGGTGCTGGTGGTACTGGGCGGTGTGCTTGGTGGTACCTGCGGTGCTGGTGGCACCTGCGGTGCTTGGTGGTACCTCAGTGGTGCTGGTGGTACCTGCGGTGCTGTTGGTACCTCTGGTGCTGGTGGTACCCAGTGGTGCTGGTGGCACCTGCGGTGCTGGTGGCACTCCTGCGGTGCTGGTGGTACCTGCGGTGTTGGTGGCACTGCGGTGCTGGTACACAGTGCGTTGTGGTCGGCAGTGGCGGTGCTGGTACTCTGGTGGTGCTTGGTGGCACCTGGTGGCGTGGTGGTACCTGCGGTGCTGGTGGTACCCCAGCGGTGCTGGCGGTACCTCATGGTGCGGTGGTACCTGCTGCGTGGTGGCATCTGCGGTGGCTGGTGGTACCTGGTGGTGCTGGTGGTACCCCTGCGTGCGTTGGTGGTACTCTAGTGGTGTGGTGGTACCTGGTGGTGTTGGTGGTACCCTCCAGTGGTGTTGGTGGTACTGTGGTGCTGGGTGGCACTCGGTGGCGTTGGTGGTACTCCAGTGGTGTTGGTGGTACTCGCGGTGTTGGTGGTATCTGCGGGTGGTGTGGTGGCACTCTGGTGGTGTTTGGTACCCTTGGTGCTGGTGGTACCTAGTGGTGTGGTGGTACTGCGGGGTGGTGGCACCTGGCGGTGCTTGGTGGCACTCGGTGTGTGGTACTCGGTGCGTTGGTGGTACCCCTCAGTGGTGCTGGTGGTACCCTAGTGGTGCTGGTGGTACTCGGTGCGTGGTGGTACCCTGCGGTGCTGGTGGTACTGGCGGTGTTGGTGGGCACCCCAGCGGTGTTGGTGGTACCTATGTGGTGTGGTGGTACTCGGGTGGTGCTGGTGGTACCTGCGGTGTTGGTGGTATTTCAGCGGTGCTGGTGGTACCCCTCAGCGGTGCTGGTGGTACCTGCGGTGCTGTACCTGCGGTGTGGTGGCACCTCGTGGTGCTGGTGGTACCCTGCGGTGCTGGTGGTACCCTGCGGTGCTGGTGGTCTCGCGGTGCTGGTGGCACTCCAGCGGTGCTGGTGGCACCGGTGGTGCTTGTGGTACCTGCGGTGCTGGTGGCACCTGGTGGTGCTGGTGGTACTCGTGGTGCTGGTGGTACCCCTAGTGGTGCTGGTGGTACCTGGTGGTGTTGGTGGTACCTCGGTGTGTTGGCACTCTGTGGTGCTGGTGGCACTCTAGTGGTGCTGGTGGCACCTGCGGTGGTTGGTGGTACCCTGGTGGTGCTGGTGGCACCTGGGTGGTGTGGTGGCACCTCGGCGGTATTGGTGGTATCTGGTGGTGCTTGGCGGTACCTGGTGGTGTTGGTGGTATCCTGGTGGTGTGGTGGGTACCTGCGGTGTTGGTGGTACTCTGGTGGTGTTGGTGGTACCTGCGGTGCTTGGTGGTACCTGCGGTGCTGTGGTACTCTGGTGGTGTTGGCGGTACCCCAGTGGTGTGGTGGTACCTGTGGTGTTGGTGGTACCTGCGGTGCTTGGTGGGTACCTGTGGTGCTGGTGGTACCTGCGTGGCGTTGGTGGTACCTGGCGGTGTTGGTGGTACCTGGCGGTGTTGGTGGTACCTGCGGTGCTTGGTGGTACCTGCGGTGCTTGGTGGCACCTGCGGTGCTGCGGTATCCTAGTGGTGCTGGTGGTACTCTGCGGTGCTTGGTGGTACCTGGTGGTGCTTGCGGTACTCAGTGGTGCTGGTGGTACCTGCGGTATTGGTGGTACTCTGCGGTGCTGGTGGTACTCGCGGTGCTTGGTGGTATCCTGTGGTGCTGGTGGTACCCTCCCAGTGGTGCTGGTGGCACCCCTATGGCATTGGTGGTATCTGTGGTGCTGGTGGTACCTCGGTGCTGTGGTGGCCCCATCAGTGGCGTTGGTGGTACCTGCGGTGCTGGTGGTACTCTGCGGTGTTGGGTGGTACCTCAGTGGTGTTGGGTGGTACCTGGCGGTGTTGGTGGGTACTCAGTGGTGTTGGTGGCACCTGCGGTGCTGGTGGTATTCTGGTGGTGTTGGTGGCACTCTAGTGGCTGGTGGTACTGCGGTGTAGTGGCACTGCGGTGTGGCTGGTGGCACTCAGCGGTGCTGGTGGCACTGGCGGTGCTGGTGGCACTCAGTGGTGCTGGTGGTACCCCTCAGTGGTGCTGGTGGTACCTGATGGTGTTGGTGGTATCCCAGTGGTGTTAGTGGTACCTGTGGTGTTGGTGGTACCTGCGGTGTTGGTGGTACCTGGCGGTGCTGGAGGTACTCTGCGGTGCTGGTGGTATCAGTGTGTTGGTGGTACTCAGTGGTGTTGGTGGTACTCAGTGGTGTGGTGGTACCTGGTGGTGTTGGTGGTACTATAGTGGTGCTTGGTGGCACTCGCGGTGCTGGTGGTATCAGTAGTGTTGGTGGCACTCAGTGGTGTTGGTGGTACTCGGTGTGCTGGTGGTACTGTTGGTGTTGGTGGCACCTGCTGTTGCTTGGTGGTACTGCGGTGCTGGTGGTACTGGTGGTGCTGGTGGTACCCTCAGTGGTGCTGGTGGTACTCAGTAGTGCTTGGTGGTACTCTAGCGGTGCTGGTGGTACCTAGTGGTGTTGGTGGTACCTGTGATGTTGGTGGTACTCTGGTGGCGGTGGCAGGTACTCAGCGGTGCTGGTGGTACCTGTGGTGTTGGTGGTACTGTGGTGTGGTACTCTGGTGGTGCTTGGTGGTACTCGGTGGTGTGGTGGTACCTGGCGGTGTTGGTGGCATCGGTGGTGCTGGTGGCACCTGGGTGGTGCTGGTGGCTCTGGCGGTGCTGGTGTTATCTGGTGGTTCTGGTGGTACCTGGTGGTGCTGGTGGTACCTGTGGTGCTGGTGGTACCTGGCGGTGCTGGTGGTACCTGCGGTGTGGTGGTGCCTGCGGTGCTGGTTGGTGGTGCCTCGTGGTGTGGTGGTACTGGTGGTGCTGGTGGTACTCTGGCTGTGCTGGTGGTACCTGCGGTGCTGGTGGCACTCTGGCGGTGTGGTGGCACTCTGGTGGTGCTGGTGGTACTCGCGGTGCTGGTGGTACTTTGGTGGTGCTTGGTGGTGCTGCGGTGCTGGTGGCACCTGCGGTGCTGGTGGCATCGGTGGTGTTTGGTGCTGCATGTGGTGGTACCTGGTGGTGCTGGTGGACCTGTGGTGTGGTGGTATCTGGTGCGTGGCTGTACCCAGTGGTGTTGGTGGTACCTGCGGTGTTTGCGGTACTCTGCGGTGCTGGTGGTACCTGCGGTGCTGGTACTCGGTGGTTCTGGTGGTACCTGGTGGTGCTGGTGGTACCTGGTGGCGCTGGTATTACCTGTGGTGCTGGTGGTACTGGGCGGTGCTGTTGCGCCTGGTGGTGCTGGTGGTGCCCCTGGTGGTGCTGGTGGTACTGGCGGTGCTGGTGGCATCTGCGGTGCTGGTGGTACTCTGCGGTGTTGGTGGTACCTGCGGTGCTGGTGGCACCTGCGGTGCTGGTACCTGCGGTGCTGGTGGCACTCTGCGGTGCTTGGTGTGCCTGCGGTGGCTGGTGGCACTGCGGTGCTGGTGGCGCCTGGCGGTGCTGGGTACTCTGTGGTGCGGTGGTGGTACTGCGGTGCTTGGCGGTACCTGGCGGTGTTGCTGGCACCCTGCGGTGCTTGGTGGTACTGCGGTGTTGGTGGCACCTGGTGGTGTGGTGGTACCTGGCGGTGTGGTGGTGCCTGGTGGTGTTGGTGGTACTCGTGGCGGTGCTGGTGGTGCTGGTGGTACTCTGGTGGTGCTGGTGGTACTCTGGTGGTTCTGGTGGTACTCTGGTGGTGCTGGTGGTACTCTGGTGGTGCTGGTGGTACTCTGGTGGTGCTGGTGGTACTCGCGGTGCTGGTGGTACCTGCGGTGGTGTTGGTGGTACTCTGGTGGTGTTGGTGGTACTCTGGTGGTGTTGGTGGTACTCTGGTGGTGTTGGTGGTGCTCTGGTGGTGTTGGTGGTACTCTGGTGTCTGATTCCGTCACATTATTTGATATTTTTAATTAAATTTCTTAATTAGGTATCACTAAATCGCACAGACAAACAGACAGACAGTCTCTCTCTCTCTGTCTGTCTGTCTGTCTCTCTCTCTCTCTCTCTCTCTCTCTCTCTCTCTCTCTCTCTCTCTGTCTCTCTCTCTCTCTGTCTCTCTCTCTCTCTCTCTCTCTCTCTCTCTCTCTCTCTCTCTCTTCTCCCCCTCTCTCTGTCTGTCTCTCTCTCTCTGTCTCTCTCTCTCTGTCTCTCTCTCTGTCTCTCTCTCTCTCTGTCTCTCTCTCTCTCTCTCTCTCTCTCTCTCTCTCTCTCTCTCTCTCTTCTCTCTCTCTGTCTGTCTCTCTCTCTCTCTCTCTCTGTCTCTCTCTCTCTCTGTCTCTCTCTGTCTCTCTCTGTCTCTCTCTCTCTCTGTCTCTGTCTCTGTCTCTGTCTGTCTCTCTCTCTCTCTCTCTCTCTCTCTCTCTCTCTCTCTCTCTCTCTCTCTCTCTCTCTCTCTCTCTCTCTCTCTCTCTTTCGTAAGTATTGTTGTATTTTGAAACAAATCTCATCAATAAAGAAATTCATTCAGAACTTTGGCCTGAAGCTGTATTCTGCAGCTGTATTATACAGCTGTATTCTGAAGCTACACTTCCAATCACTGCAACACTTGTTGCAGTAATTGGATCAGTGATGACTGCAATACTTGTTGCAGTGGTCACTGCTGCAAGTGTGGTGATCACTGCTACAAGTATGGTGATCACTGCTACAAGTATGGTGATCACTGCTACAAGTATGGTGATCACTGCTACAAGTATGGTGATCACTGCTACAAGTATGGTGATCACTGCTACAAGTATGGTGATCACTGCTACAAGTATGGTGATCACTGCTACAAGTATGGTGATCAGTGCTACAAGTATGGTGATCACTGCTACAAGTATGGTGATCACTGCTACAAGTATGATGATCACTGCTACAAGTATGGTGATCACTGTTACAAGTATGGTGATCACTGCTACAAGTATGGTGATCACTGCTACAAGTATGGTGATCACTGCTACAAGTATGGTGATCACTGTTACAAGTATGGTGATCACTGCTACAAGTATGGTGATCACTGCTACAAGTATGGTGATCACTGTTACAAGTATGGTGATCACTGCTACATGTATGGTGATCACTGCTACAAGTATGGTGATCACTGCTACAAGTATGGTGATCACTGCTACAAGTATGGTGATCACTGCTACAAGTATGATGATCACTGCTACAAGTATGGTGATCACTGCAACAAGTGTGGTGATCACTGTTACAAGTATGGTGATCACTGCTACAAGTATGGTGATCACTGCTACAAGTATGGTGATCACTGCTACAAGTATGGTGATCACTGCTACAAGTGTGGTGATCACTGCTACAAGTATGGTGTTCACTGCTACAAGTATGGTGATCACTGCTACAAGTGTGGTGATCACTGCTACAAGTGTGGTGATCACTGCTACTAGTATAGTGATCACTGCAACAAGTGTTGTGATCACTGCTACAAGTATGGTGATCACTGCTACAAGTATGGTGATCACTGCAACAAGTGTTGTGATCACTGTTACAAGTATGGTGATAACTATTACAAGTATGGTGATCACTGTTACAAGTATGGTGATCACTGTTACAAGTATGGTGATCACTGCCTAACAATCATGTCACCGTGGCACCACATAACAGTGTTTGCAGTGCCAGTGGAAGGAAGCCTTTGAAGCTGCCATAGTTGATGACCCCTGGACGATATCTTCCTCCTACTGTAGTCTCCCAGCTCAGACTGACGGTACTGTAGTCTCCCAGCTCAGACTGACGGTACTGTAGTCTCCCAGCTCAGACTGACGGTACTGTAGTCTCCCAGCTCAGACTGACACTACTGTAGTCTCCCAGCTCAGACTGACGGTACTGTAGTCTCCCAGCTCAGACTGACACTACTGTAGTCTCCCAGCTCAGACTGACGGTACTGTAGTCTCCCAGCTCAGACTGACACTACTGTAGTCTCCCAGCTCAGACTGACACTACTGTAGTCTCACAGCTCAGCCTGACACTACTGTAGTCTCCCAGTTCAGCCTGACACTACTGTAGTCTCCCAGCTCAGACTGACACTACTGTAGTCTCCCAGCTCAGACTGACACTACTGTAGTCTCCCAGCTCAGAATGACACTACTGTAGTCTCCCAGCTCAGACTGACACTACTGTAGTCTCCCAGCTAAGACTGACACTACTGTAGTCTCCCAGCTCAGACTGACACTACTGTAGTCTCCCAGCTCAGACTGACACTACTGTAGTCTCCCAGCTCAGACTGACACTACCGTAGTCTCCCAGCTCAGACTGACACTACTGTAGTCTCCCAGCTCAGACTGACGATACTGTAGTCTCCCAGCTCATACTGACGCTACTGTAGTCTCCCAGCTCAGACTGACACTACTGTAGTCTCCCAGCTAAGGCTGACACTACTGTAGTCTCCCAGCTCAGACCGACACTACTGTAGTCTCCCAGCTCAGACTGACACTACTGTAGTCTCCCAGCTCAGACTGACACTACTGTAGTCTCCCAGCTCAGACTGACGCTACTGTAGTCTCCCAGCTCAGCCTGACACTACTGTAGTCTCCCAGCTCAGACTGACACTACTGTAGTCTCCCAGCTAAGACTGACACTACTAAAGTCTTCCAGCTCAGACTGACACTACCGTAGTCTCCCAGCTAAGATTGACACTACTGTAGTCTCCCAGCCCAGACTGACACTACTGTAATCTCCCAGCTAAGATTGACACTACTGTAGTCTCCCAGCTCAGACTGACACTACTGTAGTCTCCCAGCTCAGACTGACACTACCGTAGTCTCCAAGCTAAGACTGACACTACTGTAGTCTCCCAGCTCAGACTGGCACTACTGTAGTCTCCCAGCTCAGACTGACACTACTGTAGTCTCCCAGATCAGACTGACACTACTAAAGTCTTCCAGCTCAGACTGACACTACTGTAGTCTCCCAGCTCAGACTGACACTACTGTAGTCTCCCAGCTCAGACTGACACTACTGTAGTCTCCCAGCTAAGATTGACACTACTGTAGTCTCCCAGCTCAGACTGACACTACTGTAGTCTCCCAGCTAAAATTGACACTACTGTAGTCTCCCAGCTAAGACTGACACTACTGTAGTCTCCCAGCTCAGACTGACACTACTGTAGTCTACCAGCTCAGACTGACACTACTGTAGTCTACCAGCTCAGACTGACACATTTCATCAACCCACTCAAGAGAGACATCCAGTGTGGTATAACATAACAGCGGGAGCACAACTAAACATTGTTCCCTCTGTGTAACTAATATAGAACAGTATAGCAGCAAATTGCAGGTGTGTGTCCTGTGTTACAGTCGCTGCAGGTCAGGCAAGCTGATCAGGGATAATAATAGATAATGTCTAACAAAAAATATGCATTGAAAGATTTATTTTGGTTTTGTGATTGAGAAAGATATTAAATACTTGTGTTTGTTGGAGCAATATAGCAACATAATGTGCCCATGGTGTACTTGTGGCATTGCAACACATCTCAGTCCTACCCAGCCTGCAATATGTAGGCGTAAATTAATGTCATCTAATCTCCAAGAAATATATAATCGTTGTTTTATAAGCCAAAGCCAGCAAGCCCTGTCCAAACACAGCAAGACACCTGACAGTCCTGTTATAGCCTGGTTGCCTGTGTGTGTCTGGGGAAATATCTCGCCTTCAGGGGAAGGTGGTTAGGGCCTACGGCAGTAGCTTCTGCTGCACGGCCCACGAGGGTTTATCTCTTCATATGAGTATAGAAGAGTGTCGAGTACTTACTGGTGTTCATGCAGGAGTGGTAGAGTCTCTTGGCTTTACCGAAGGCGTCTGTGTCGTTGTCTCCGTGAGGCAAGTCCAGCATCTCTGTCATCCCACGAGTATATAATATTATTAGTATTACTTACTGTTGTACTATAATAATTATTATTATTATTGCATTATCATTATTATTACTTTATTATTATTATTATTATTATTATTATTATTATTATTATTATTATTATTATTATTATTATTATTATTATTATCAATGGTCAATATTTGGTTTAGAGGCTCCATCAACCTTGGTGATAATTACACGTAGAATAATACTCCCGTGTTTGCAATAATCTCTCACTATAAATATTTTTTTAAGTTTTCTAAGTTAGGTTAGATTAGTTAGGTTGGGTTGTAGCCCAGCCAACCTAAAAACCAACTGCATAATGAGTAAACAGCAGCAACAGCAGCAGCAGCAGCAGTGGTAAAGTCTACGGGAGACACCTGTCATGTTTCACTATCTTCCTCTATTGTAAAGCCGTATACTACAGCACAATGCAGTGCAATACAATGCAATACAGCACAGTACAATGCAATACGGCACAATACAATGCAATACAGCACAATGAAATGCCCTACAACACAACACAATAATCCACTCCCTCAAAAAGTCATTATAATTTGCACATAAAACTCTGTTGCAAAACTCATTTTAAATTTTAAATCATATATTGTCACCCAACTTGATGGAACCTGTAACTCACAATATTTTTATTATTATTGTTGTAATTATTATTTTCATTATTTTAATTATTATTGGTATTATTTTATTATAATTATTATTAAGTACATAAAAAAGCACTACACCCATAGGGTCATAGAGAGCCTGAGGAGTGGGAGTTTATCAGGTTTGATCCGAGGTAAGGGAATAGTAGTTCTAGGTCCTTAAAACTCATGACGTACTTGGAGGACATTACGAGTTTAGTAAATGGTAAATCTCTCTCTCTCTCTCTCTCTCTCTCTCTCTCTCTCTCTCTCTCTCTCTCTCTCTCACACACACACACACACACACACATAGCAACTCACTCAATAGGAGAGTGCACAGAGTAGAGCACCATACCTGAGTGCACAGAGTAGAGCACCAAAGGTTAAGTTCGGGATATACAAACACAAGTTGGGACTCAACACAGTGTTCACTGCATCTAACATTCTCCAGATGATTACGACCACCTATAACATCTAGGAGAATTAGTTTATCTAGGAATAGAACTAGTGATGGAACTGGTCTATCTAGAATCAGAAGCAGTGGTAGAAAAAATTCTGTGAGTGGCAGTGGAATAGCAAAGGTAGATGCAGAATAGACAATGGTACTCCTCGAGGTCCGTCTACTCCTGTCTTTTCTCATCATTGTTTATTCAAGAACTACAATGAGATATGTTATAATTTTCTTGTATGATGCCGGCAGTAGCTGGAGGGAGGAGAGGATTGGGAGAGAACCTTGTGCTTTGCTATGCTTGACTCAACCACATAGATAATAGTAGATAGTTCTCAGTGTAGATATTAGATAATTCTTCTAGGCTAATGACTTCAGTGTGGCCAGCCAGATCTCTTGTTGCAATGGACTCCCATTACTACCATGTCCCCCCCCCCTCTCTCTCTCTCTCTCTCTCTCTCTCTCTCTCTCTCTCTCTCTCTCAATATTTGCTGGAACACGAACCAACTTTTGGGAATGGTGGTGTTTTGTGACACTGTTATTGTGTTGACAACAGCGTCAATGACGGACTCGCATGAGTGAGCTAATGTAGGAGAATGTGTTGACACTGTTATGTATGATTATGTCGGGATGTTATTGTGGTGGTGATGGTGGAGGTTGTGGTGGTAGTGGTGGTGGTGGTGGTGGTGGCGGTGGTGGTGGCGGTGGCGGTGGTGGTGGTGGTGGTGGTGGTGGTGGTGGTGGTGGTGATGGTGGTGGTGGTGGTGGTGGTGGCGGTGGTGGTGATGGTGGTGGTGGTGATGGTGGTGGTGGTGATGGTGGTGGTGGTGGTGGTGGTGGTGGTGGTGGTGGTGGTGGTGGTGGTGGTGGCGGTGGTGGCGGTGGTGGTGGCGGTGGTGGTGGTGGTGGTGGTGGTGGTGGTGGTGGTGGTGGTGGTGGCGGTGGTGGTGTTGGTGGTGGTGGTGGTGGTGGTGGTGGTGGTGGTGGTGATGGTGGTGATGATGGTGGTGGTGGCGATTGTGGTGGTGATGGCGATGGCGGCGGTGGTAGTGGTGGTAGTGGTGGTGGTGGTGATGGTGGTGGTGGCGGTGGTGGTGGTGGTGGTGGTGGTGGTGGCGGTGGTGGTGGTGGTGGTGGTGGTGGCGGTGGCGGTGGCGGTGGCGGTGGTGGTGGCGGTGGCGGTGGTGGTGGTACAATGGGATTGCCTGGAAAAAGGCCAATAGCAAATGATTTTGGAATATGCAAGGAGGCTGTCTACAGACTGCTCAGTACCAGTTTGATGGGAAAACATCTACTATGATCAGAGAGTTAATACCAGGTTATTAAAGTAGAAGAAACGCTCTACACCGTCCACCCAGTGTTAGCATGAACCTTGGAATGCGTATCATACGCACTTAACTCATTCTGGAAGACCTGAATTGCCTTGACACTAACTACCACCTTAGTGAAGGCGTTACCATCTCCCACAGTCCTCACTCATAAGTTCTCTTAACACATTTGTCTTAAACTCCCTGCCACGGAGTTTCATAACAAGATATTCCTGCTTGAAGGTGTCAAGTGTGCGTGCAAGATGGCTCTGTGGCACCTGCTGGCACCAGGTTTCCCTTAGGTCGGTGTTGCTCCGCCTTTCCCTGCAGAGTGCCACCCTTACTGACATCTCCAGGGATGTGTGGGTTAACACTCTCTCCAACTCTTTCAACATTTCCACACTATCCTGTATCTTATTTCTATATTGTTATTGTTGTTGCTTGGTGTGTCTGTCTGCATGGAGAGAGAGAGAGAGAGAGAGAGAGAGAGAGAGAGAGAGAGAGAGTCCAGCAGCACTATGATATTCTGGTAGCACGTAATGAGAGTAGTCTGGTAGCACTGGACGAGACAGTAGTCTGGTAGCACTGGACGAGACAGTAGTCTGGTAGCACTGGACGAGACAGTAGTCTGGTAGCACTGGACGAGACAGTAGTCTGGTAGCACTGGACGAGACGGTAGTCTGGTAGCACTGGACGAGCCAGTAGTCTGGTAGCACTGGACGAGACGGTAGTCTGGTAGCACTGGACGAGACAGTAGTCTGGTAGCACTGGACGAGACAGTAGTCTGGTAGCACTGGACTAGACAGTAGTCTGGTAGCACTGGACGACACAGTAGTCTGGTAGCACTGGACGAGACAGTAGTCTGGTAGCACTGGATGAGACAGTAGTCTGGTAGCACTGGACGAGACAGTAGTCTGGTAGCACTGGACGAGGCAGTAGTCTGGTAGCACTGGACGAGACAGTAGTCTGGTAGCACTGGACGGGAGACTAGTCTGGTAGCACTGGACGGGAGACTAGTCTGGTAGCACTGGACGGGAGACTAGTCTGGTAGCACTGCAGTTGACATGGCCGTCAGGTCCCCCTAATTTCTTTTTCCAGTCTCTACGAATCTTCCGACCAACCTGCCATCCAGCATATGTCTGCTAACCTTCCTGCTTGTTTACATACCAGTCTACTTGCATGCCTTCCTGTATGTCTGTCTACTTGATACCATCCGGCTCTACCTACGTGCTGCGTAGTTTTTAATATTTAAGAGTGGTCACGTGGTCACTGTTGTTTACAACATACACTCTTACTCTTCACTAATTACAAGTGTCTGCCAGTGACCCACTTCCTGACAATTTACTGCCATACCACGTTACCCTCCACGTATTTAATTGTGCGTACACACACACACACACACACGCACACACACGCACACACACTATATATATATATATATATATATATATATATATATATATATATATATATATATATATATATATATATATATATATATATATATATATATATATATATATATATATATATATATATATATGTCGTGCCGAATATGTAAAACTGGCCAATTAGCAAGAACTCATTTAAAATTAAGTCTTTTCTAAAATTTTCTCTTATACGTTTAAAGATATATTTTTTTCATTAATGTTGATGTAAAAATTTATAATTTTGCACCAAAAGGAACTTAGAAAACTTACCTAACCTTATTATAACAAGAACAATTTATTTTAGCCTAACCCAACTAGACATATTTTAGATTTGTTTACAGAAATTTAACACTAAACAAACACAGTGAAATATATTTTTTTCGTTAGTTTCAGAATGATTTTGGCGAAATTATTGCATACACAAATTTTCACTTGTCCTATATGGCAAGATGAGCGTTGCTATTTAAGCGAAGATGGCAAGTTCTGCCTATTCGGTACGACATATATATATATATATATATATATATATATATATATATATATATATATATATATATATATATATATATATATATATATATATATATATATATATATATTTTAACAAGTCGGCCGTCTCCCACCGTACAAGTGGTATTTAATCAATAACAACACTGCGACTAGCTGGAGGATTGAACTCGTGTTGTTCTAGGCCACCTCATGGCGAGCAAAAATCCACGACGCTCTAGCCCACTGGGCTATACAATCCTACAAACAACTTGAGCCGGAGCTGAGGTGTATGTCCTACGAGGAGAGGTTAAGGGAACTCAACATAACGACAATGAAGGACAGGAGGGATAGGGAGGACATGATAACGACGTATAAGATACTGGGAGAAATGACAAGATGGATAGGGACAGAATGTATTAGAGATGGAACACAGCAACAAGGGGTCACAACTCGAAGTCGAAAACTCGGATGAGTCACAGGGATATTAGGAAGTATTTCTTCAGTCATAGAGTTGTCAGGAAGTGGAACAATCTGGAGAGTAATGTAGTGGAGGCAGGATCTATACATAGTTTTAAGAACAGGTACCATAAAGCTCATGGAGCAGGGAGAGAGCAAACCTAGTAGCGACCAGCAGCGAGGTGGGGCCAGGAGCTGTGAATCGACCCCCTGCAACCACAAATAGGTGAGTACACACACACGCACACATACCACTAGACTCACTCTTAATAATAACAAGCACATCCTCCTGCATCTCCTGCATGGACGAGCGGTAGAGGGCGTCGTCAGGAACCACATTCTCGTGCAGGTAGTTGCCACAGGCGAAGTGGTAGAAGTCACTGCAGGGGGAGATGGACCGGTCCATACGGTCCAGCAGGCGGGACGCCGCCCTCAGGCACTCCGGTGTGGTGCACACCTCCGGCCGTGGCACTGGCACGTCCTGCAGCTTATCTGCAAGAAGGAGAGTAGTATTTACTATATGTTTAGAAGCCTAGCTAAAGGCGCTTAGCGCACGGAGGCTCGAGCCTATAAACTATCTTAATTCGATGCTAGGTTCAACCTAATCGTAATATAGTTTAAACCTTTCAGTGTGGTGCTAAGTTTAATATAATTTAACATAGCCTAAACATCCTAGGGTATTGCTAGGTGCAACCTAATGTAACAGCCTAGATTTCCAGCATGTTGCTAGGTGTAGCCTAATATAACATAGCCCAAACATCCTAGTATGTTGCTAGGTGCAACCTAATCTAACAAAGTAAACCTTACAGCGTGGTATGAGGTTCAAAATAACCTAACATAGCCTAAACGCCTTAGTCCGGTGCTAGGTTCAGCTAAGACAGATTGATTAGTGAGATAAACTGACTACGAGAGGTGTGGCATGGAATAATGATGGTGCACAATACTGTATTATTTGTAAGGTTGAGAAACTGTGGGATAAATCCTGTCAAGGATAATAAGGCTGTTGTTGACTAAAAACTCCAGAGATCATGGTTCAACAGTGTGTTGTCGACCAAGAACCCTGAGGTCATGGTTCAACCTGTCATTGGATAATACCAGTTTATAGATAATATATAAGTTCATCAAGGGTTATACCAGCTGATATTACAACTAGAATAACGCGGTATTCATCCTAGCAAACCTTAAGCTTCAAGAAACTTGAAAATTTAATAATCTTGTCTAAGAGAAAACGAGTGGCAGAAAAAAATTTAATATGAGGGCAAGAGTGGTTGCAGTTGAGTGGTTGCATGCAACCCGGCATATAATTGCAATGTAAGGACTGAGTGTCACCAAGGAGATGCCTTTGTGTCGTCTACATAATTTGTAGCGTAGTGAGAGTCACCCAACCTAGATAGTGTCACCAACAAACGTAAGGTCACGAAAGAAAGAGTAGCAGAGGAAAACCCTGATATTATAGCTATTATAGAGACGATGTCAGATGGAATATTCCCAGAGGGTCACTAAATATTTGGAAAAGGAATGGAAAGAATGGAGGAGGAGTAGCACTGATCAGAAACCTCTGCAGATTAGAGGAACTGTGGATCCTGGAAAAAGATCATTGCAGAGACTATACAGCAGGTGCTGTTATGTCCAGAGATATGAAATAGTGGGGGATAGAGGGATAGAGGGATAGAGCAAGAATGGGGGGAGGAGACAAGCCAGCAAGACTCGATCTGCTTATGACACAAAATGGTTGAATCATAGCTAAAAAAAAATCTTCTGGAGAACTACTCAGCAGCGGCGATCATGTGGTATTATGTTGTGAGTATCTTGATGGAAATGCGATTGAGAAGGATATGTACGAAGTGAGAAGGAAAAAAAGACCACAAAAAGGGGCTGTGATAAAATAAGTAACTTTCCAAGAGAAGTGCGATGGAAACGAGAACTAGAAGAAAAAACTGAATAGGAGACGATGGAGGTGATAAAATCAGAGCTGCAAGAGGGTGAGTAAAAATTTGTATCAAACATGAAGAAAAGATGAAAGCAGAGTGGCCCAAGGAAGGAGCAAGATGACGTGGAAGAAACACAGACCAACTCAAACTAGAGACAACTGGGAATCAAGCAGGAGAGACAGAAACGAACACTCAAGAATAAGAAGGAAAGCTGAAAGGCAGTTTTAAATTCATCAAAGTCAATGGCCAAAACAGAACCGAAGTTACTCAACAACTACACAAGAAAATAAAACAGAGCGAGTGATAATGCTTGTGGCATGCAAAGAGTACGTAACCTTTATTCGACGCATGTACACACCCTCACTGAAAGAAAGGCTATCTCCCCCAACCAGCGAACCAGGTGCTAAGGGTTAACGATGGGGCCCCGTCGTTCAATCAGTACCCAGGTTCCAGCCAATGAGAAGATGGTTTTGGCAATCGCAGAGGTGTTGTGGGTACCACACACCTGTCTGCCCTTGTCATTCCCATTCTAGAGCTGGTTGAAGCACGGTCTGCTCTCTAGTGGCTTCTACTCTGCCTTGCTTACCGAGGAGTGCATTAATACCTATTGTTGTACATAGTGTATGTAATGTACATGATTCTGTTCTTACTTGGTGAAGGATAATACAAGTCAAAAGTTTTTCTGCTGTGTTTATTTTGCTCTCTTTACACCCAGGATAACAGGCCTTTGGATTCCTTGGTTGTAATAATGCTTAAGAAAGAATAGAAACTGACAAAGAATGACAGAGGTATACGAAGAACGTAGCAAAAGATTCATAGAGGTTTTCACAGAACAAAGTGGAAAGTTACCAGAGGACACTGATACCATACCAAAAGGTACTAGACAGCATCAACACAACAAAAATAAGTAAAGAAAGTATTAATTGAGTTCTATGTAATAACAGTGGAGCCAGATAACACATCTCCACGGGAGCTGAGAGGAGCAGAGACACTATGTAACCCGACAGCAACAGTATACAACCAATCTCTCCAATCAAAATAAGTGCCAGAAAACTGGAAAAAAAAAAATGTGGCCAGAGGACACAGAAAAAGGCACTTAATAATCTTAATTTATAAAGGGGTGGAGCGGTGAA
>NC_091304.1:13210124-13225124 GCF_038502225.1 Cherax quadricarinatus | reverse complement strand
GTCACAGTGTAACAACACTGGAGGGTGTCACAGTGTAACAACACTGGATGGTGTCACAGTGTAACAACACTGGAGGGTGTCACAGTGTAACAACACTGGAGGGTGTCACAGTGTAACAACACTGGAGGGTGTCACAGTGTAACAACACTGGAGGGTGTCACAGTGTAACAACACTGGGGGGTGTCACAGTGTAACAACACTGGAGGGTGTCACAGTGTAACAACACTGGAGGGTGTCACAGTGTAACAACACTGAAGGGTGTCACAGTGTAACAACACTGGAGGGTGTCACAGTGTAACAACACTGGAGCGTGTCACAGTGTAACAACACTGGAGGGTGTCACAGTGTAACAACACTGGAGGGTGTCACAGTGTAACAACACTAGAGGGTGTCACAGTGTAACAACACTGGAGGGTGTCACAGTGTAACAACACTGGAGGGTGTCACAGTGTAACAACACTGGAGGGTGTCACAGTGTAACAACACTGGAGGGTGTCACAGTGTAACAACACTGGAGGGTGTCACAGTGTAACAACACTGGAGGGTGTCACAGTGTAACAACACTTCAGGGTGTCACAGTGTAACAACACTGGATGGTGTCACAGTGTAACAACACTGGAGGGTGTCACAGTGTAACACTAGGGGGTGTCACAGTGTAACAACACTGGAGGGTGTCACAGTGTAACAACACTGGAGAGTGTCACAGTGTAACAACACTGGAGGGTGTCACAGTGTAACAACACTGGGGGTGTCACAGTGTAACAACACTGGAGGGTGTCACAGTGTAACAACACTGGAGGGTGTCACAGTGTAACAACACTGGAGGGTGTCACAGTGTAACAACACTGGAGGGTGTCACAGTGTAACAACACTGGGGGTGTCACAGTGTAACAACACTGGGGGGTGTCACAGTGTAACAACACTGGGGGGTGTCACAGTGTAACAACACTGGGGGGTGTCACAGTGTAACAACACTGGGGGGTGTCACAGTGTAACAACACTGGGGGGTGTCACAGTGTAACATTGGAGGGTGTCACAGTGTAACAACACTGGGGGGTGTCACAGTGTAACAACACAGGAGATTGTACACACATGCTTGCAGAAGCATCTTTAACAGTACAATACAAACAGCGTGACCTACATTCTTGTACAATGGATTGTAACAATCATTGCTCAGGAACTATCTTGAACACTTCCTGTGCGAGAGCGTGGCCTACTTTCTCACATCAAGCATTGCAAGAAAGCAACAATCATTCTTGAGGATGCAATTTGAACACTGCATATGCAACGTAGCTGGGTAACTACTGATGAAGTCTGAAGTGTAATTTGACAGTACGAGAAATACTCTCTCACTAAACATCCAACAGTAATACTTTCTCACTAAACATCCAACAGTAATACTTTCTCACTAAACATCCAACAGTAATACTCTCACACTAAACATCCAACAGTAATACTTTCTCACTAAACATCCAACAGTAATACTCTCACACTAAACATCCAACAGTAATAATCTCTCACTAAACATCCAACAGTAATACTTTCTCACTAAACATCCAACAGTAATACTCTCACACTAAACATCCAACAGTAATACTCTCTCACTAAACATCCAACAGTAATACTTTCTCACTAAACATCCAACAGTAATACTCTCACACTAAACATCCAACAGTAATACTCTCTCACTAAACATCCAACAGTAATACTTTCTCACTAAACATCCAACAGTAATACTCTCACACTAAACATCCAACAGTAATAATCTCTCACTAAACATCCAACAGTAATACTCTCTCACTAAACATCCAACAGTAATACTTTCTCACTAAACATCCAACAGTAATAATCTCTCACTAAGCATCCAACAGTAATACTCTCACACTAAACATTCAACAGTAATACTTTCTAACTAAACATCCAACAGTAATACTTTCTCACTAAACATCCAACAGTAATACTCTCACATTAAACATCCAACAGTAATACTCTCACATTAAACATCCAACAGTAATACTTTCTCACTAAACATCCAACAGTAATACTTTCTCACTAAACATCCAACAGTAATACTCTCATACTAAACATCCTACAGTAATACTCTTACACTTAACATACAACAGTAATACTCTTACACTTAACATACAACAGTAATACTCTCACACTTAACATACAACAGTAATACTTTCACACTTAACATCCAACAGTAATACTCTCATACTAAACATCCTACAGTAATACTCTTACACTTAACATACAACAGTAATACTCTCACACTTAACATTCAACAGTAATACTCTCACACTAAACATTCAACAGTAATACTCTCACACTAAACATTCAACAGTAATACTCTCACACTAAACATACAACGGTAATACTCTCACACTAAACATACAACAGTAATACTCTCACACTTAACATACAACAGTAATACTCTCACACTAAACATTCAACAGTAATACTCTCACACTAAACATACAACGGTAATACTCTCACACTAAACATACAACAGTAATACTCTCACACTAAACATTCAACAGTAATACTCTCACACTAAACATTCAACAGTAATACTCTCACACTAAACATACAACAGTAATACTCTCGCACTAAACATTCAACAGTAATACTCTCACACTAAACATTCAACAGTAATACTCTCGCACTAAACATTCAACAGTAATACTCTCACACTAAACATACAACAGTAATACTCTCACACTAAACATACAACAGTAATACTCTCGCACTAAACATACAACAGTAATACTCTCGCACTAAACATCCAACAGTAATACTCTCGCACTAAACATACAACAGTAATACTCTCACACTAAACATTCAACAGTAATACTCTCACACTAAACATACAACAGTAATACTCTCGCACTAAACATACAACAGTAATACTCTCGCACTAAACATCCAACAGTAATACTCTCGCACTAAACATACAACAGTAATACTCTCACACTAAACATACAACAGTAATACTCTTACACTAAACATACAACAGTAATACTCTCGCACTAAACATCCAACAGTAATACTCTCGCACTAAACATCCAACAGTAATACTCTCGCACTAAACATACAACAGTAATACTCTCACACTAAACATTCAACAGTAATACTCTCACACTAAACATACAACAGTAATACTCTCGCACTAAACATCCAACAGTAATACTCTCGCACTAAACATCCAACAGTAATACTTTCTCACTAAACATCCAACAGTAATACTTTCTCACTAAACATCCAACAGTAATACTCTCACACTAAACATCCAACAGTAATAATCTCTCACTAAACATCCAGCAGTAATACTTTCTCACTAAACATCCAACAGTAATACTCTCACACTAAAAATCCAACAGTAATACTCTCTCACTAAACATCCAACAGTAATACTTTCTCACTAAACGTCCAACAGTAATACTCTCACACTAAACATCCAACAGTAATAATCTCTCACTAAACATCCAACAGTAATAATCTCTCACTAAACATCCAACAGTAATACTCTCACACTAAACATTCAACAGTAATACTCTCACACTAAACATTCAACAGTAATACTCTCACACTAAACATCCAACAGTAATACTCTCACACTAAACATTCAACAGTAATACTCTCACACTAAACATTCAACAGTAATACTCTCTCACTAAACATCCAACAGTAATACTCTCACACTAAACATTCAACAGTAATACTCTCACACTAAACATCCAACAGTAATACTCTCACACTAAACATTCAACAGTAATGCTCTCACTAAACATCCAACAGTCATACTCTCACACTAAACATCCAACAGTAATACTCTCACATTAAACATCCAACAGTAATACTCTCACACTAAACATCCAACAGTAATACTTTCTCACTAAACATCCAACAGTAATACTCTCATACTAAACATCCTACAGTAATACTCTCACACTTAACATACAACAGTAATACTTTTACACTTAACATCCAACAGTAATACTCTCTCACTAAACATCCAACAGTAATACTCTTACACTTAACATACAACAGTAATACTCTCACACTAAACATACAACAGTAATACTCTCACACTAAACATTCAACAGTAATACTCTCACACTTAACATACAACAGTAATACTCTCACACTAAACATTCAACAGTAATACTCTCACACTTAACATACAACAGTAATACTCTCACACTAAACATTCAACAGTAATACTCTCACACTAAACATACAACAGTAATACTCTCACACCAAGTTTAAACAATCAGCGCAAGTTAAAAATACTTCCCTGAAAGTTCATTGGAGTCTCAACAGGAACCCTGGGAATTATGAAAAAAAAACTATGTCGAAAGTAAAAATGCCTAAGTCGCTATCAGACAATTAAAATTGGTACCACATTCAGGTGGCGTCGTTCCTGTCAACAAGTGTGTCCTATCTGCATATAAAACTGGGCAGAGGGAACCCGTGTATCCCAGGCGTTGTATGAACGTGCTTCGTGTTAGAGTGCACTTGCGCTGAAATTCTGAAGCCAATCGGATGAGATGTTCTCTAGTTGTAAACGAAACTCGAGATTCGTCTCAAAGTGAAGATTCCTTTGAAGAAGGAAGGTCAAACGCTCACGTCCTGACGCACTCCACCTAACTTGCTGCTTGTCTCTACAGCCCAGAGAGAGCCTGCTACTTCTCAGAGACATATCTACAGTATACAAATAACCCGTATATAGGAAGGAGAGAGAGAGGGAGGGGGGGATTAAGACGATGTTTCGGTCTGACTTTGTAAATGGTCCAAGCCGGACCGAGAAGTGGTCGTAAGTTTCTATGTGCGGATTATTCGTGTATTGTTCCAGTGATTGTATTATGCCTTTTTCTTTCCATATCTTACAGTATTTACGTCGCCCACAAAGTCACTGTAAGACAGACGATTGCTATAGAGAAAACTTGTTAGAGAAACCTCCAGCTTAGTATGTCCTTTCACTTTCTGAGACACCAGTGTACAGTTTGGGCACTAACAGACCTACACATCTTTATGCCGAGTGTGGATGCAGGCTAACCACTCCTGGATCTTTTGGACCATAGTGCGGACATGTCATACTGAGTTTTGAGTTAAATATGTCAGCTACAAGAACGAGAGCAAAGAGGGATTGCATTGAGCAACACAGTGAACGCAGAGGGCTTGTTTGGCAGCTGTGTACAATAAGAATCCTCACCAGCCATCACCACAAAGTGACCCGCATCCTCACAAAATGGATTGAAACACAACGGCATTGTTAGAGAACCAAATAAATCTGAACTGGAGTGACTAGAAGCTTCAACTACTGAGAGCTCTAAAGTCATGGTGTATTGTTCTTTCTGAAGTGCAAAAAAATATATAAGCTCGATCCTGCGTCCGCCAATCGCGTCCTGGTCTCTAGTCATTCAGGTCGTTGTTGATCGTCTCTCAAAGGTCCTCGGACAGGAAGGACTTTCCGTGTTGCATCTCTAGTGACCTCACCTGTGCTGAGGAGAGTCAGCAACACGTACTTAGAATGCTGAGCCCAACTTACACAATTAACCTACACTATGCTCAGTCGATACACAATATATTAACGACTGTCATAATGGACGACGCTTTAATAACTGTAATTTTGCCTGGTATTTTAATAAGTCAAACTGTAAATAATGTTGTGGTTGTACTCAATACAGTAACTGTACGCAATACTGCAATCACCTTTCCCTCATACTCTGTTTCGCCCAGGGGTATATAATAGTATACGGTATAAGACTGTAGTTTTTCTGGCGGACGGAGGGTCGAGCCTCCACTTCTGCTTGCACTGAATGATCCACGCAGGTTTTGTGCTTCACCTAATGCAACAAAAGCGAGAGTGCAATGTTGCATACTGCACTGTTTAGCTTACAGGAGGGATTACAGGACAGGCTGCAGAATATCAGACAGGCTGCAGGATATTAGACAGGCTGCAGGATATTAGACAGGCTGCAGGACGGGTTACTATCTAAATATAACGAAGACAAAACTAGAGAACCAGAATCAAGTTGTTCAATTCAGATTTAGAAAGTAAAAAAAAAAAAAAACCTATCTTGCCAATAGTCACAAGTGAGCGGTACAAACTGTCGATTAGCTTCACTGAAGCCTCAAACGAGAGATAAACTGTGAAATAGAGCCAGTGAAGCATCAGATGAGTGAGGCAAACCGCTTAATAGCGTCAATGAAGCAAACACTATACTTTGGATAATTTTAAGGTTGGGTTGCGAGAGAGAGAGAGAGAGAGAGAGAGAGACCTGAATGGTAAGGATCAGGTGTGAGTGGGACCTTCTGGTGTGCGCGTCATGGTATTGAGTGCTTCGGGACAGTGTGTTGTGTTGTGGTTCATTAGAGCCAGAACACTGATGAGGCATCAGGAATGGGTCGTTGAAAAAGAGAAGTGGGGAAAGAGAGGAAGAGATTGGGAGAAGAGAGAGGGAGATAGAGAGGAGGAAAAAAGAGGGGGATGAAAGTTGTGAGGACAGGGAGGAAGAGAATGGCAAAGGAGAGGCAAGTGAGTGGAGAGAGAAAGTTGCTTTCATTAACAACGCGTCACAAACTACCACAACTTTCCTCTAATATCTTACAGTTATTCACGTCAAAATTACGACGACTTTGACTTCAGCTTCGCAAAGCGAGCGCGCCAGACTCACGTCCACTTCGCGCTAAATTCACGCCAGAATCGCACAGACAAGAAGTTGGCGCTCAGTGGAGAGTCAAAGTTTTGGGCCACAATACTGGCGCCAAGAGCAACTCTAACTCAGTTCCACTTAAGTTGATGCTGTGAGTAATGGAGTTGGACTTGTTCTGGCAACACTCTACACTCTTTAAACTGTTTCCTTGATAGGATTTGGTGGAAGTTTCAATCCTCTTGATGGATCTGCTGACTGTTGTGCAGCGCTGGATGACCCTTACGGGTTTAGCACTTCGTTATGATCATAATAATGCTGACTTGTGTTTATTGATTTCTTCTGTTTTCTTGCCGTTGCGTGAACTAAGATAACAGTGTAGAGAATAACAACAGGCTGAGAACAGACTGACAAACAGGGGGATAGAAAGATGAACTGAGAGGAAATAGAAATCTGGCAGAAAGTGGAAGAGGATTATAAAAACAGAAGAGAGCTGAAGGGACAAGAAGGGGGAGGAAATGATAATGAATAACGGAAATGATGAAAAGAAAAACGAACAGGAAGACGTGAAGCAGGAGGCTCTCTCCCCACTCTCCACTCCCACAACCCGTCGAACAGAGAAACATAATTCACCACTGGAAAAAAAAAACTTGCAGGGAATGTTTGACAAGTATGTAGCGTATTGCTAAATGTTACTACCACACCAAAAGTCACTCATCGCTCCACTTTTTCAATGACCCTCAGTACCTCCAGAGTCATAACCGCTTATTACGGTTATTTCAGCTTCATGAACGACATTGTGACAAGAGCTAGAGTCCGTCACTGGCTGTGGGGAAGGATGACGTCATTGTATCTTCACAATGACTGTGTATCAGACATTGGTATAAACCTTGGTAATAAATACCGACAAGTTGGTTTAGAAAGACACGTAAGCAAACACTATAACATATTTATTAGAAAACGTTTCGGTCCTGGGACCTTGATCACTTCTAACACACAGAGGTAGAAAGACATTGTACTGTTGTGGTTGGGTGTCAGGTCGGCACGAGTCTGTGTTGATCTTTCAAAGCTTGTCGTAGATGGCTGCTTGAAGACGTCATTACTGTCACCCCGTGATGTAGCTTGTTCACAACCAAACATTGTTTTGTGCTGATGTGACCCTTGTTAATGCCACTCTTGTACACCCACTGTGATGTGACCCTTGTTAATGCCACTCTTGTACACCCACTGTGATGTGACCCTTGTTAATGCCACTCTTGTACACCCACTGTGATGTGACCCTTGTTAATGCCACTCTTGTACATCCACTGTGATGTGACCCTTGTTAATGCCACTCTTGTACACCCACTGTGATGTGACCCTTGTTAATGCCACTCTTGTACACCCACTGTGATGTGACCCTTGTTAATGCCACTCTTGTACACCCACTGTGATGTGATCCTTGTTAATGCCACTCTTGTACACCCACTGTGATGTGACCCTTGTTAATGCCACTCTTTTACACCCACTGTGATGTGACCCTTGTTAATGCCACTCTTGTACACCCACTGTGATGTGACCCTTGTTAATGCCACTCTTGTACACCCACTGTGATGTGACCCTTGTTAATGCCACTCTTGTACACCCACTGTGATGTGACCCTTGTTAATGCCACTCTTGTACACCCACTGTGATGTGACCCTTGTTAATGCCACTCTTGTACACCCACTGTGATGTGACCCTTGTTAATGCCACTCTTGTACACCCACTGTGATGTGACCCTTGTTAATGCCACTCTTGTACACCCACTGTGATGTGACCCTTGTTAATGCCACTCTTGTACACCCACTGTGATGTGATCCTTGTTAATGCCACTCTTGTACACCCACTGTGATGTGACCCTTGTTAATGCCACTCTTTTACACCCACTGTGATGTGACCCTTGTTAATGCCACTCTTGTACACCCACTGTGATGTGACCATTGTTAATGCCACTCTTGTACACCCACTGTGATGTGACCCTTGCTAATGCCACTCTTGTACACCCACTATGATGTGACCCTTGCTAATGCCACTCTTGTACATCCACTGTGATGTGACTCTTGCTAATGCCACTCTTGTACACCCAGTGTGATGTAACTCTTGCTAATGCCACTCTTGTACACCCACTGTGATGTGACCCTTGTTAATGCTAGTCTTGTACACCCATTGTGATGTGACCCTTGTTAATGCCAGTCTTGTACACCCACTGTGATGTGACCCTTGCTAATGCCACTCTTGTACACCCACTGTGATGTGACCCTCGTTAATCCCACTCTTGTACACCCGCTGTGATGTGACCCTTCCTAATGCCATTCTTGTACACCCACTGTGATGTGACCCTTGCTAATGCCAGTCTTGTACACCCACTGTGATGTGAACCTTGCTAATGCCAGTCTTGTACACAAACTGTGATGTGACCCTTGCTAATGCCACGCTTGTACACCCACTGTGATGTGACCCTTGTTAATGTCAGTCTTGTACACCCACTGTGATGTGACCCTTGTTCATGCCACTCTTGTACACCCACTGTGATGTGACCCTTGTTAATGCCACTCTTGTACACCCACTGTGATGTGATCCTTGTTAATGCCACTCCTGTACACCCACTGTGATGTGATCCTTGTTAATGCCACTCTTGTACACCCACTATGATGTGACCTTTGCTAATGCCAGTCTTGTACACCCACTGTGATGTGACCCTTGTTAATGCCACTCTTGTACACCCACTGTGATGTGACCCTTGTTAATGCCACTCTTGTACACCCACTGTGATGTGACCCTTGTTAATGCCAGTCTTGTACACCCACTATGATGTGACCTTTGCTAATGCCACACTTGTACACCCACTGTGATGTGGCCCTTGTTAATGCCACTCTTGTACACACACTGTGATGTGACCCTTGTTAATGCCACCCTTGTACACCCACTGTGATGTGACCCTTGTTAATGCCACCCTTGTACACCCACTGTGATGTGACCCTTGTTAATGCCACTCTTGTACGCCCACTGTGATGTGACCCTTGTTAATGCCAGTCTTGTACGCCCACTGTGAGGTGACCCTTGCTAATGCCACTCTTGTACACCCACTGTGATGTGACCCTTGTTAATGCCACTCTTGTACACCCACTGTGATGTGACCTTTGTTAATTCCACTCTTGAACACCCACTATGATGTGACCCTTGTTAATGCCACTCTTGTACACCCACTGTGATGTGACCCTTGTTAATGCCACTCTTGTACACCCACTGTGATGTGACCCTTGTTAATGCCACTCTTGCACTTCAACTGTGATGTGACCCTTGTTAATGCCACTCTTGTACACCCACTGTGATGTGACTCTTGTTAATGCCACTCTTGTACACCCACTGTGATGTGACCCTTGTTAATGCCACTCTTGTACACCCACTGTGATGTGACCCTTGTTAATGTCACTCTTGTACACCCACTGTGATGTGACCCTTGTTAATGGCACTCTTGTACACCCACTGTGATGTGACCCTTGTTAATACCATTCTTGTGCACCCACTGTGATGTGACCCTTGTTAATGCCACTCTTGTACACCCACTGTGATGTGACCCTTGCTAATGCCACGCTTGTACACCCACTGTGATGTGACCCTTGTTAATGCTACTCTTGTACACCCACTGTGATGTGACCCTTGGTAATGCCACGCTTGTACATCCACTGTGATGTCACCCTTGTTAATGCCACTCTTGTACACCCACTATGATGTGACCCTTGTTAATACCATTCTTGTACATCCACTGTGATGTGACCCTTGCTAATGCCACTCTTGTACATCCACTGTGATGTGACCCTTGTTAATGCCACTCTTGTACACCCACTGTGATGTGACCCGTGTTAATGCCACTCTTGTACACCCACTGTGATGTGACCCTTGTTAATGCCACTCTTGTACACCCACTGTGATGTGACCCTTGTTAATGCCACTCTTGTACACCCACTGTGATGTGACCCTTGTTAATGCCACTCTTGTACATCCACTGTGATGTGACCCGTATTAATGCCACTCTTGTACATCCTCTGTGATGTGACCCGTGTTAATGCTACTCTTGTACACCGACTGTGATGTGACCCTTGCTAATGCCAGTCTTGTACACCCACTGTGATGTGACCCTTGTTAATGCCACTCTTGTACACCCACTGTGATGTGACCCTTCTTAATGCCACTCTTGTACACCCACTGTGATGTGACTCTTGCTAATGCCACTCTTGTACACCCACTGTGATGTGATCCTTGTTAATGCCACTCTTGTACACCCACTGTGATGTGACCCTTGTTAATGCCACTCTTGTACACCCACTGTGATGTGACCCTTGTTAATGCCACTCTTGTACACCCACTGTGATGTGACCCTTGTTAATGCCACTCTTGTACACCCACTGTGATGTGACCCTTGTTAATGCCACTCTTGTACACCCACTGTGATGTGACCCTTGTTAATGCCACTCTTGTACACCCACTGTGATGTGACCCTTGTTAATGCCACTCTTGTACACCCACTGTGATGTGACCCTTGTTAATGCCACTCTTGTACACCCACTGTGATGTGACCCTTGTTAATGCCACTCTTGTACACCCACTGTGATGTGACCCTTGTTAATGCCACTCTTGTACACCCACTGTGATGTGACCCTTGTTAATGCCACTCTTGTACACCCACTGTGATGTGACCCTTGTTAATGCCACTCTTGTACACCCACTGTGATGTGACCCTTGTTAATGCCACTACTACACACCCATGTATCGTTGTTCTGGTCTTACAACCTCACATTGTATCCACATGTATCGTTGTATCATCCGTGTTGAGCACAGCTAAGAATTGTGGTGAGAAGCTGGCAGTGTCTCAGTTACCGCATCCTTTCACGAGGTACACACACACACACACACACACACACACACACACACACACACACACACACATACACCTAGTCAAGCACGTCAAGAAATTAGAGAAAGTGCAAAGGTTTGCAACAAGACTAGTCCCAGAGCTACGAGGATTATCCTACGAAGAAAGGTTGAGGGAAATTGGTTTGACGACACTGGAGGCCAGGAGGGTCTGGGGAGACATGATAACGACATACAAAATACTGCGCGGAATAGACAAGGTGGACAAAGACAGGATGTTCCAGAGATGGGACACAGACACAAGAGGTGACAATTGGAAGTTGAAGACTCAGATGAATCAAAGGGATGTTAGGAAGTATTTCTTCAGTCATAGAGTAGTCAAGCCGTGGAATAGCCTAGAAAGTGATGTGGTGGAGGCGGGAACCATACTTAGTTTTAAGGCGAGGTATGATAAAGCTCAAGGAGCAGGGAGAGAGAGGACCTAGTAGCAATCAGTGAAGAGGCGGGGCCAGGAGCTATGACTCGACCCCTGCAACCACAAATAGGTGAGTACAAATAGGTGAGTACAGATGTGCACACTGTGTATGGCTACATGTAAGTACTCACCTAAGACGATGTATGTGAGGAGGCTGGAACACAGCGTCAGCAAGAAGAGCACAGCACCATACAGCAAACGCTCATGCCAGCGTCTCAGCCTGTGCACACACAATAAGTAAGTAAGTAAGTAAGTAAGTAAGTTTATTCAGGTATACACAAATACAGTTACATAGAATTATCATACATAGCAGCATATGTGTAGAGAACCTGGGATAACACAAAAAAAAGTCAGACAGAGTGACTTATTTCCATTGGGGTCCTTTTATCTTATTATTATAATATAAATGTTATATATTTTCTTATTCTATAACGAAGATAACATCTTATTATCATACTAACATGAGTCACAGAACAAGGTGAGTATACACGAGTTAGAGGATATTATCAGTACATTAATTATTTACTGAGTAAAAGTGAGGAAATAAACGTGAGGAAAAATATTAAGTCGGGAAAAAGTTGGAGAAGGGAAAAATGACAGGTGAAGGAAAGATGGTGAAGAAAGAGGGGAAACAAGAAGTAAAGAAAATGGGAAGGAAAAACGAAGAGAGAAGATGGAGAAAGTAAAGCGTTCAACTTAGCGACAATAACACTTCTACACTCACATTATTCCTCTCATGTACAATTCATTGTATTATCTCATTGTTAGGAATGTAGGTGTAGTCTAGCGGCCTGCACACCTGGCTGTAGCACGACAACTAAGGCAGAAACGAGAAACCAGCAAAAGGCATCGACCAGACTTGGAGGTAAGTCTACTAAGGTTGATTCACGAGTGTACCACATCGCTTCACAGCTTTGGTGGGCTTCTTTGTGATTGGCTAGTTGAACTAGGGTGCTAGCATAATGAGGGGGCCCCTATTCATTACACCCTTAGGAGCTGGTTCACTGGTCGGGAGAACATGCCTATGTATGTATGTGTGACATAGGCCGCATAAAATATACTCTAAAAAGGCCTCACTGTACACTTCAGTGTATCCTCTTACTGTATAATTCATTGTATTATCTTATTGTACAATTCAATATATTCTTTTACTATACAATTTGTATAATCACTGTACAATTCACTATATTCTCTTACAATTCGTAGTATTCTCTTACTGTACAGTTGCAACACAGGACATAAACAGAGGAATAAAGATGAATCAACACCGGCGCTCCTCCGGTATCGTCACCTCAGCACAATTTTAACCCAACAATCGTAATAATATTCTTCTGTCAATTTCGGTAAGGGCTTGTGGGGGGGGGAGAAGATATATATATATATATTATATAGTGACGAATAGGTAAAACTTGCGATTCATGGTTTAAATAGCAACGCTCTTCTTGCCGAATAAGGCAAGCAAAGATTTGTTTATGCATTAATTTCGCAAAAATCATTCTGAAACTATCGAAAAAAAATATATATTTCATTGTGTTTATCTTTTAAATTATTGCAAATTATTGTTTGTGACAAGACTCTCAAGTACTTTCCACTAATATATTAAGAATAAGGGATGTTACATTAAATTTCTTCGCCATTATTACAAACACAGTTGTCTGGAGGTGGGATTTATACCGATACTATTTAACGAAGACTAATTACGATTTATTATTGTGCGAATATTGTAAAAGCCATTGTGCAGGAAGTGGAGAGGAAGCTATGGCGCCCTAGAGGTGTTAGGAAACACCAGTTCACTCTGAGAACAGAGAACTCCGTGAACAGTTAGAGAACCAGTAAACGATGACCAGTTGTGATATCTCGACCCACTGGAAACACCAGTCAGTATGTGCACAAACACTCCCTGGAGACCTCAACATACTGTAAATGAGGATAAATGAATGGCTTCTCGTGTGCAACCCGAACAGATGGTGGGTCCCACGAACTGGAGGAGAAAAGGGCAAACTGGACAGGGAGTATAAATAACAAAAAGGCACAATACCGTGACTGGAACGATACACAAATAACCCGCACATAAAAGAGAGAAGCTTACGACGACTATCGCGACTTGATTGATCGGAGTTTGTCAATGGTCCAAGTCGGACCGAAACGTCGTCGTAAGCTTCTCTCTTCAGGGAGTATAGCATGGGTGGGGAGAAGCTGCGAATATCGGAGTCAAAAACGACATGGGAGTAAATACAGCATAACAGCAGACACACAGCCAGGGATATACATAAGTCGTACAGCATCAGCGACTTGAAAGAGAAATACTTTGTTAAGAGTTTAAAGTCGTTAAAAAGTTTAACTCTGGAATTCTCCTCTTATGTAATTACTATATTTAGTGATGCAGGATTAACAAATCTCAGAATAGCATTCAGGAACTTGAATAAATACCTCAGAATGTTATACACCACATATTTTAGGCCATCATTGAGTACGTGGGCCCAGCATAGAGCCAACACCTGGTCAAACACGTGAAAAAAATACAAAATGTTTAAAGGTTTGCAACCAGGTTAATACCAGAACTAAAATGAATGCACTACGAGGAGAGGTTGAAGGAACTGAACCTGACGACCTTCTTATTAACGTGCAAAATCTTAAGAGGATTGGTTTGCAACCAGGTTGTTACAAAAAACGCGATTCTAAAAGCTTAGAGATCTCCAGGTAATACTAGAAAGGACTGCCCTTCTAGCATCCAGCCTGTTACTGGGTTTTCGTAACAAATAGTCAGTATCCTGGTCCAATTATTCATTAGAATTCAGTATGATTCAATAGTGCTTCAGGATTACAACTGGTAGGCTACTAACTAGAGAAATTATAATTTAATAAATTTATTAAGTCTAGAGGTATATTATCAAATTAAATTAAATTAAATTAATCACAGTAATTAAAATAATATCACTTCTCTCGTGTACAATAGTATTGTGCTGAAAGCAC
>NC_091304.1:13185124-13205124 GCF_038502225.1 Cherax quadricarinatus | reverse complement strand
ACCACAGCTGACTCTCCTTCACAATGCTCACTTTACATATACAATTAAAAGGTGTCCTTATAATATATACTCTCTTCTCTTTTATTATACATATATTAAATCAGATATATATATATATATATATATATATATATATATATATATATATATATATATATATATATATATATATATATATATATATATGTATATATATATATATATATATATATATATATATATATATTAGTAATAGTAGTATGCAATAAGTAAAGGTTAAGCAGGAAGAGCAATATCAAGTAGGCATTGCAGCAGTAACAAGCAGCAAGCAACAACAAGCAACAACAACAACGCACAACAACAGCAACAACAACAACATGCAACAACAACAACAAGCAAGCAGCAACAGCAACGCAGCAGCGGCAGCAGGCAGCAATAACAACAACAGCAGCAACAGCGGCAAGCAACAACAACGCAACAACAAACCGACAACAAGCAAGCGGCAGGCAGCTAACAAGCAATCATCAGGCAGCAGCGGCGGCAGCAGCAACGGCAGAAACGCAGCAGGCAGGCAGCGGCGGCAGCAGGCGGCGGCGGAAGCAACAACAGCAGGCAGCAGCGGCGGCGGCGGCAGCAGGCAACAACGCAACAGCGGCAGCAGGCAGCGGCGGCAGCGGCAACAACAGCGGCAGCGGCAGCAACGGCGGCAGCAGGCAGCAAGCAACAGCAGCAGCGAGCGGCAGCAACGGCGGCAGCGGAGCAGGCAGCGGCAGCGGCAGCAACGGCAGCAGCAGCGGCAAGCGGCAGGCAGCAGGCAGCAGCAACAAGCAGCAGCAGCGGCAGCGGCAGCAGCAGGCGGCAAGCAGCAGCAGGCAGCAGGCAGCAGCGGCAGGCAACGCAGCAGCAGCAGCAGCCAGCGAGCGGCAGCGGCAGGCAGGCAGCAGCGGCGGCGGCAGGCAGCAACGCAGGCGGCAGCGGCAGCGAGCAACAACGGTAGCAGGCAGCAGCGGCAGCAGCGGCAGACAGCAGGCAGGCAGGCGGCAGCAGCAGCAGCAGCAGCAGCAGCAGCAGCAGCAGCAGCAAGAATTTGTATAAATGGTTCAGAAAACCGACAAGTTGATAAATAAGATACTTGTGTAACATTCGGATATCTTTATTCTGGTAACGTATTGCCAGCCAGTGACTTCTTCAGTCCAGTACAAAGAAGAGTGGTTGAGTTTGAGGTGATCAGTCCCTCAGCCTGGAGTCGATGTGTGCGCTCCATCAATCTTGATAAAAACTGAAGCCTATTGTCGCTTTTACGGACTAATTATTTATACAAATTGTGTCAGAGAGAGCAATATGTTGTTATCCTGAGGGAGGAATTGATAGGACAGACAGGGACGGGCTGTCTGAGAGGCGGGAGACAGGTACTCAGGGGACAGAGCTGGAAGTTAAGGACACACGGATGTTAGGAATTATTTTTTTAAATTTCAGGGTGGTCGAGAAGTGAAATGACCTATTTCGACCAGTGAGGTTTTCCACTGGTGACGCCGCCTACCACTGCTTCACCTCATCTGTCTACAGGATATAAGCTCCTCCGGGTATATGCTATACTTTCATCTAGACTGACGGACTGAACACATCGACTCCAGGTTGAGGGACTGATTACCTCAAAGCCCTCGTCTTCTTCCCCCGTTCTCCGAATTGGACTGAAGAAGCTATTGGATAGCGAAATGTCTCCAGAATAAAGATACCTAAATGTTGCACGAGTGTCTCATTTATTAGCGGCAGCCAGATAGATAGATAGATAGATAGATAGAGAGAGAGAGAGAGAGAGAGAGAGAGAGAGAGAGAGAGAGAGAGAGAGAGAGAGAGAGAGAGAGAGAGAGAGAGAGAGAGAGAGAGAGAGAGAGAGAGAGAGAGAGAGAGAGAGAGAGAGAGAGAGACAGATTCTCACTCAGAGTTGGTGCAGAGAGAAAGTGTTCCTGACTCTCACCTCCCTGGCTGCACCAGCCAGAAATATATAAATATAAAGGCACTTGTCTGAGCAAAAAACTCTTTGACTCCAACAGAATGTGCTTTTAAATGTTCAAATTACTTGCTGTGAGAGGAAGGAGAGAGAGAGAGGGAGGGAGTGTGAGGGTGAGAAAGGAGGAGGAGGAGATGGAGGTGAGAGGGAGGTGAGGAGAGGGAGGGAGGAGGTGAAGGAGAGGGAGGTGAGAGAAGGAAGGAGGGTGAGGAGGAAGGAAGAGGGGTGAGGGAGAGAGGAAGGGTGAGGGAGGGAGGGAGGGAGCTGCACGAACTGTGTCAAAACTGTCAGTGGTGACAATAAGGCAGGAGGAGGTGTATTTCCTTCTTAAATCGCTTGACCAAGAAAAGGCTGTGGGCCCAGACAAGTTGAGCCCAAGATTGTTGAGATGTGCAGACCAGCTAGCAGCACCTCTAACTCGCATCTTTCAGCACTGCCTAGTACAGTGTAAATGACCCTCTCTATGAAAAGAGGCAAATGTAGTCCCTGTTCACAAAAAGAAGAGCAGAGCAGAAATCAGCAACTACAGACCAGTGTCACTCCTGTCAATCACTAGTAAGATCCTTGAGACAATAATCTCAAGACAAATGACAGATTTTTGACTACTACTCACTACTTTGTGATCGTCAATATGGCTGCAGGAAAGGTTACTCTGCTGCTGATCTGTTGTTAAACCTCTCCACTAAGTGGCACCAGTCACTGGATGAATCCAAAGTCAGCTGTGTGGTAGCACTGGACATTGCTGGCGCTTTCGACCGGGTGTGGCACCAGGGCCTCTTAGCAAAACTTCAAGCACTGGGGTTGCAGGCTCTACGCTATGTCTCCTCAGTGATTACCTTCATGGTAGATCTCAAGTGTAGTCCTCAATGGAACGGAATCAGCAAGGCATCCTATTGGGGCAAGCGTTCCACAAGGAAGCGTGCTGGGTCCACTCTTATGGAATGTCTACTTCAACGACCTTCTTCATCTCATCCCAGAATCACATGCATATGCAGACGACTGTACACTGACATTCACTTATCCAAGAGAAGAAATGCCAGCTGCTCTAAGGCTACATCAATCACCAGCTGAGACTATATCAGCTTGGGGAAATAGATGGCAAGTAACATTTGCACCTGAGAAAACGCAAATGATGATCGTCTCTAGGCACCATGATGGTAATGCTGGTGCAGTAGTAGGATGAATGGGAGGATGTTGGCACCTGGAGAAGAAGTTGATATCCTTGGGGTGAAATTTGACTCCAAACTAACCATGAAGAACCATGTTGTAAATCTTGCAAACAAGGCAGCCAGGAAGCTTACAGCACTTCGCCGTATCTCGCATCTGCTTGACAGTAGGGGTTGCAAGATCCTGTACGAGGCACAAGTACGCTCACACCTTGAGTATGCTCCACTTTCTTGGTTTGCCTGCTCCCCCTCTCATCTGCGACTGCCTGACAGAGTAGAGAACAGAGCAAGACGTCTCATCTCTCGCCTGGACCCATCCTGGATAGATCTGTCATTTCAGCAGAGCCTTCAACATAGGAGGGATGTGGGTGGCCTTACTGTTATGTACAAGGCCAATATTGTCAAAATACCACACTTGGATCCACTTCGAGGACAGCGTGAAACAAGCTTTTATGCCACAAGACGGGCAGAAAGCAGCAACTTCACTCTGGCTGTACCCTTCTCCAGAACATCACTCCATCTGAGATCATATATACCCAGGATGACTCGCGTATGGAACACATTCGTACAGCACAATCATGTCAACGAGATAAAGTCAGTTGATCAAATGAAAATGCTGGCCACAGATAGCTCCAACTTCATCCTGTTCCCTACTTGTATGTTTCATAACAATAAAAATGCTTTCAAATGAGCTGATGTAGGTAACAGGTCTTAGCTTGCCAATAAAGTTAGGAATCCTTAACCTGTAAATAGCTGTCAATAAAGCTAGGGATCCTTAACCTTGTCCAAACCCTGTGTAGGTGAAGGCTGGAAGTGTGCGTGTGAGAGAGAGAGAGAGAGAGAGTAACAGAAAGCAGAGACCTTTAAAAACCCACACCGAGGCTGTCTGCTGAGAAACAATATCCATTTCTATCTAATATAAGTACAGTCATGTATTATCTAGATGCTTGGGGCCAGGATAGCAAAGCAAAAGTCTCTCTCCTTCTCTCCGCTCCCCACCCTGGAAAACATGAAATGGGGGGTGGGGGGAGGGGGGTTGGGGTGGAGGGAAACTACTAGACCCCAAAAATAACAAGTGATTCCCAGGAGAGACAGCAATGGATGGAAGAAGTGGACTATAAGCGTCCTCTACTTTCCATTTCTGTCAGTACCATAACTGTTCGTGTTATACTCCACTGCTACCCCACTGTTCTGTGGGTACCACTAGTTCTACCACTAGATACCACTAGTTCTACCACTAGATACCACTAGTTCTACCACTAGATACCACTAGTTCTACCACTAGATACCACTAGTTCTACCACTAGATACCACTAGTTCTACCACTAGATACCACTAGTTCTACCACTAGATACCACTAGTTCTACCACTAGATACCACTAGTTCTACCACTAGATACCACTAGTTCTACCACTAGATACCACTAGTTCTACCACTAGATACCACTAGTTCTACCACTAGATACCACTAGTTCTACCACTAGATACCACTAGTTCTACCACCAACACCACCACAACTATCTACTTCTATCATTGATATTATCATCAACCTGGGTACCTCGTTGTCAACTGATCGTCTAAATACAGCTGCTGAATAGTCATCAAGGATCTGTTGATTATAATTCACCGCCAGCCAGCATATTATCCAGTTGAATTCTACGTTTGCGCAATGCTTGTTCGATTGATTCTTAAATGAGTGAACTTCCTTCGTCCTCACAGTTTCAGAGGGCAGTCGCTTCCATTCTGTTATAATTCTGCGGGCGCTGAACCTTTATACACGTTCGAGTTGCATCTCTAGCCCCGAAGTTTCATTCAACTGTTTCGGGTTACTGACTCATTCAGCACTGCATCTAACTCATGGTGTCTGAGTATATGAAGAGTATTCAGTGTCTAGAAGGTCTGAATGAGATTTCGTAGTCTCTGTTTGCTAAGAGAGTTAATCTGCAGTCTGTCCTCACGCTGTATATTTCTTAGTGATCGTACGATCTTAGTACACCTTCTCTCTGCCCTCTCCAGAGAGAGAGAGAGAAAGAGAGAGAGAGAGAGAGAGTAATATTATACACATAGGAATTTAGTCCATTCCATTGCCCTCCCGTTCACCAAAATCAAATGTATATTTCCCTGGAGCAAGATACAGAGGGGGGAGGCGCCCCCCGGTGGTCAGTTAGGCAACAGCAGCTTAGTTGATGGTGTTATAACAACACCTGGTGGCAAGCAGGTGTGTGTGTGTGTGTACTCACCTAGTTGTACTCACCTAGTTGAGGTTGCAGGGGTCGAGTCCGAGCTCCTTGCCCCGCCTCTTCACTGATCGCTACTAGGTCACTCTCCCTGAGCCGTGAGCTTTATCATACCTCTGCTTAAAGCTATGTATGGATCCTGCCTCCACTACATCGCTTCCCAAACTATTCCACTTACTGACTACTCTGTGGCTGAAGAAATACTTCCTAACATCCCTGTGATTCATCTGTGTCTTCAGCTTCCAACTGTGTCCCCTTGTTACTGTGTCCAATCTCTGGAACATTCTGTCTTTGTCCACCTTGTCAATTCCTCTCAGTATTTTGTATGTCGTTATCATGTCCCCCCTATCTCTCCTGTCCTCCAGTGTCGTCAGGTTGATTTCCCTTAACCTCTCCTCGTAGGACATACCTCTTAGCTCTGGGACTAGTCTTGTTGCAAACCTTTGCACTTTCTCTAGTTTCTTCACGTGCTTGGCTAGGTGTGGGTTCCAAACTGGTGCCGCATACTCCAATATGGGCCTAACGTACACGGTGTACAGGGTCCTGAATGATTCCTTATTAAGATGTCGGAATGCTGTTCTGAGGTTTGCTAGGCGCCCATATGCTGCAGCAGTTATTTGGTTGATGTGCGCTTCAGGAGATGTGCCTGGTGTTATACTCACCCCAAGATCTTTTTCCTTGAGTGTGGTTTGTAGGCTCTGACCCCCTAGACTGTACTCAGTCTGCTTTCTTCTTTGCCCTTCCCCAATCTTCATGACTTTACACTTGGTGGGATTGAACTCCAGGAGCCAATTGCTGGACCAGGTCTGCAGCCTGTCCAGATCCCTTTGTAGTTCTGCCAGGTCTTCGATCGAGTGAATTCTTCTCATCAACTTCACGTCATCTGCAAACAGGGACACCTCAGAGTTTATTCCTTCCGTCATGTCGTTCACAAATACCAGAAACAGCACTGGTCCTAGGACTGACCCCTGCGGGACCCCGCTGGTCACAGGTGCCCACTCTGACACCTCGCCACGTACCATGACTCGCTGCTGTCTTCCTGACAAGTATTCCCTGATCCATTGTAGTGCCTTCCCTGTTATCCCTGCTTGGTCCTCCAGTTTTTGCACCAATCTCTTGTGTGGAACTGTGTCAAACGCCTTCTTGCAGTCCAAGAAAATGCAATCCACCCACCCCTCTCTCTCTTGTCTTACTGCTGTCACCATGTCATAGAACTCCAGTAGGTTTGTGACACAGGATTTCCCGTCCCTGAAACCATGTTGGCTGTTGTTGATGAGATCATTCCTTTCTAGGTGTTCCACCACTCTTCTCCTGATAATCTTCTCCATGATTTTGCATACTATACATGTCAGTGACACTGGTCTGTAGTTTAATGCTTCATGTCTGTCTCCTTTTTTAAAGATTGGGACTACATTTGCTGTCTTCCATGCCTCAGGCAATCTCCCTGTTTCGATAGATGTATTGAATATTGTTTTAGGGGTACACATAGCGCCTCTGCTCCCTCTCTCAATACCCATGGGGAGATGTTATCTGGCCCCATTGCCTTTGAGGTATCTAGCTCACTCAGAAGCCTCTTCACTTCTTCCTCGGTTGTGTGCACTGTGTCCAGCACTTGGTGGTGTGCCCCACCTCTCCGTCTTTCTGGAGTCCCTTCTGTCTCCTCTGTGAACACTTCTTTGAATCTCTTGTTGAGTTCTTCACATACTTCACGGTCATTTCTTGTTGTCTCTCCTCCTTCCTTCCTTAGCCTGATTACCTGGTCCTTGACTGTTGTTTTCCTCCTGATGTGGCTGTACAACAGTTTCGGGTCAGATTTGGCTTTCGCTGCTATGTGTGTGTGTGTGTGTGTGTGTGTGTGTGTGTGTGTGTGTGTGTGTGTGTGTGTGTGTGTGTGCGTGTGTGTGTGTGTGTATTAAGTCACTGACTTACTCTTGGCAGTAAATATCTAATTTAAATATCTTCGATCCTTAAAAAATCTTTGGGTCCGTCACGGACAACTTCGCTTACTCAAACATTTTTTTTTTCCGGTCAGTTACCAAATCGTTCGATCCCTTCACCAATCTTTCAGTATCTCTTCTGATAACCCTCAAACCTACATTAAATCCTTCGAATCCTCACTAAATCCTCCAGTCCCTCCGAAATCCTACAGATGCTCTCCAGGTCCCACAGCCAATCCTATATCCTCGCCTAAATCCCTCCCCTATTTAAACATTATTTTTCTATTTATTAAATCGCATTTTCTCAGCTTCCCTGAGGATTGGCATCTGGTGCTCTGAGCCCCGGGGTCTCTTCCCTGATCCTCAGCTCGATTCCCTGGTCCCTGAGTCAGACTTATTCCCCTCCTGCTGATCTACAGTCACTCTTGTCTTCTTATATAAATCCCCGAAGCCATCTGAGGCGCCCCTGATCTCCTTCCAAGTCTCTCAGTCTCTCACATCTCCTTAACTAAATCCTCTGCGAGTGTAGGTTACTTTCCAGAGGGTTGTCTCTCCTCGTCTCCCGCACGCACGCACACACACACACACACACACACACACACACACACACACACACACACACACACACACACACACACACACACACACACACACACACACACACACACACACACACACACACACACACACACACACACACACACACACACACACACACACACACACACACACACACCACGAACTTCCAATAATGTTGAGTAATGTTACCGCTCACTGCGACCTCTTGTCCAGAAGGGACCTCCAGGTCCTCCCCATCACATATCTCCCTCTCTTCTCCGTCTCTCTCTCTCTCTCTCTCTCTCTTATATATATATATATATATATATATATATATATATATATATATATATATATATATATATATATATATATATATATATATATATATATATGCAAAACAACCACTGTGAAAGAATAGAAAAATTCCAAGCGCTTTCGTGACTACTCACATTATCAAGGAACAATGAAGGTAGAGCATCAAAGGAAGGTATATAAGGGGTCTAGCCCACACCTCACCTCACCCCTTATATACCTTCCTTTGATGCTCTACTTTCATTGTTCCTTGATAACGTGAGTAGTCACGAAAGCGCTTGGAATTTCTCTTTTCTTTCACAATGGTTGTTTTGCATATTCTGAAATCACCTGTTTACTGTGACCTTATTGCATATATATATATATATATATATATATATATATATATATATATATATATATATATATATATATATATATATATATATATATATATATATATATATATATATATATATATATATATATATATATATATCGTGCACAATAGGTAAAACTTAACTTACAGTGATAATAGTCTAATCTATTTCCCTGAAAAATAAACTTTCCATATTTAAGACTATAACAAGGAGCGCACCTGAGGAGGACACAGCAGGTGTGGAGTAGTCGGAGGCAGGAGTCAGACTCCTTGTCCCATCAGAAACTCCAGATGGCAGATACAAATATACTGTTTCAAAGAGATGGACCCAATTTCAACACAGACTGCTTTGAAATTGGGTCCATTATTTTAAACACCCTGTACGCCTAATCCTGGTCATGATCTGCAGGAAAATGCGTATGGAAAGACAAGGGGAAAAGGGACAGCGTAGTTAGGATGAAAATATGGGAAGGCGCGTGCGGGAATGCCTTTTTTTTTTAATTACTACTTTTGTGCTAAAAATTGTAAGAGAAATTATTTAAATAAGTGAGTGGAGCTCACTGCGGTTTAGGGGGAAAATAAAGCTGGGTATCCCAGGAGACGGGAAAATAATTAATTTAGTGAAGGTTTCAAGTGGGCTGGTAGCCCCTTACACCCCGCCTGTCTCTCTCTCTCTCTCTCTCTCTCTCTCTCTCTCTCTCTCTCTCTCTCTCTCTCTCTCCCCAGTACGGTACCTCTCTCTCTCTCTCTCTCTCTCCCCAGTACGGTACCTCTCCCTTCCCCCAGTACGGTACCTCTCTCCCTCCGCAGTACGGTACCTCTCTCTCTCCCCAGTACGGTACCTCTCCCTACCCCCAGTACGGTACCTCTCTCCCTCCTCAGTACGGTACCTCTCTCTCTCCCCAGTACGGTACCTCTCCCTTCCCCCAGTACGGTACCTCTCTCCCTCCCCAGTACGGTACCTCTCTCTCTCCCCAGTGTGGTACCTCTCTCTCTCCCCAGTACGGTATCTCTTTCTCTCTCCCCAGTACGGTACCTCTCTCTCTCCCCAGTACGGTACCTCTCTCTCTCTCCCCAGTACGGTACCTCTCTCTCTCCCCAGTACGGTACCTCTCTCCTCAGTACGGTACCTCTCTCTCTCCAGTAAGGCACCTCTCTCTCTCTCCCCAATACGGTACCTCTCTCCTCAGTACGGTACCTCTCTCCCCAGTACGGTACCTCTTTCCTCAGTACGGTACCTCTCTCTCCAGTACGGTACCTCTCACTATCTCCTCAATACGGTACCTCTCTCCTCAGTACGGTACCTCTCTCCCCAGTACGGTACCTCTCACTCTCTCCCCAGTACAGTACCTCTCTCCTCAGTACGGTACCTCTCTCTCAAGTACGATACCTCTCTCTCTCTCCCCAATACGGTACCTCTCTCCTCAGTACGGTACCTCTCTCTCCAATACGGTACCTCTCACTCTCTCCCCAGTACGGTACCTCTCTCCTCAGTACGGTACCTCAATCTCCAGTGCGGTACCTCTCTCTCTCTCCCCAGTACGGTACCTCTCTCCTCAGTACGGTACCTCTCTCTCCAGTACGGTACCTCTCTCTCTCCCCAATACGGTACCTCTCTCCTCAGTACGGTACCTCTCTCCCCAGTACGGTACCTCTCACTCTCTCCCCAGTACGGTACCTCTCTCCTCAGTACGGTGCCTCTCTCCCCAGTACGGTACCTCTCTCCCTAGTACGGTACCTCTCTCCTCAGTACGGTACCTCTCTCCCTAGTACGGTACCTCTCTCCTCAGTACGGTTCCTCTCTCCCCAGTACGGTACCTCTCTCCCTAGTACGGTACCTCTCTCCTCAGTACGGTACCTCTCTCCCTAGTACGGTACCTCTCTCCCTAGTACGGTACCTCTCTCCCCAGTACAGTACCTCTCTCCCCAGTACGGTACCTCTCTCCCCAGTACGGTACCTCTCTCCCCAGTACGGTACCTCTCTCCTCAGTACGGTACCTCTCTCCTCAGTACGGTACCTCTCTCCCCAGTACGGTACCTCTCTCCTCAGTACGGTACCTCTCTCCCCAGTACGGTACCTCTCTCCCCAGTACAGTACCTCTCTCCCCAGTACAGTACCTCTCTCCCCAGTACAGTACCTCTCTCCCCAGTACAGTACCTCTCTCCCCAGTACGGTACCTCTCTCCCTAGTACGGTACCTCTCTCCCCAGTACGGTACCTCTCTCCCCAGTACAGTACCTCTCTCCCCAGTACAGTACCTCTCTCCCCAGTACGGTACCTCTCTCCCCAGTACGGTACCTCTCTCCCTAGTACGGTACCTCTCTCCCCAGTACGGTACCTCTCTCCCCAGTACGGTACCTCTCTCCTCAGTACGGTACCTCTCTCCCCAGTACGGTACCTCTCTCCCTAGTACAGTACCTCTCTCCCCAGTAAGGAACCTCTCTCCCCAGTAAGGAACCTCTCTCCCCAGTACGGTACCTCTCTCCTCAGTACGGTACCTCTCTCCCCAGTAAGGAACCTCTCGCCCCAGTACGGTACCTCTCTCCCCAGTACCGTACCTCTCTCCCCAGTACGGTACCTCTCTCCCCAGTAAGGAACCTCTCTCCCCAGTACGGTACCTCTCTCCCTAGTACAGTACCTCTCTCTCCCCAGTACGGTACCTCTCTCCCTAGTACGGTACCTCTCTCCCCAGTACGGTACCTCTCTCCCTAGTACAGTACCTCTCTCCCCAGAACGGTACCTCTCTCCCTAGTACAGTACCTCTCTCCTCAGTACGGTACCTCTCTCCCCAGTAAGGAACCTCTCTCCCCAGTACGGTACCTCTCTCCCTAGTACAGTACCTCTCTCCCCAGTACGGTACCTCTCTCCCTAGTACGGTACCTCTCTCCCCAGTACGGTACCTCTCTCCCTAGTACAGTACCTCTCTCCCCAGTACGGTACCTCTCTCCCTAGTACGGTACCTCTCTCCCCAGTACGGTACCTCTCTCCCTAGTACAGTACCTCTCTCCCCAGTACGGTACCTCTCTCCCCAGTACGGTACCTCTCTCCTCAGTACGGTACCTCTCTCCCCAGTACGGTACCTCTCTCCCTAGTACGGTACCTCTCTCCCCAGTACAGTACCTCTCTCCCCAGTACGGTACCTCTCTCCTCAGTACGGTACCTCTCTCCCCAGTACGGTACCTCTCTCCCCAGTACAGTACCTCTCTCCCCAGTACGGTACCTCTCTCCTCAGTACGGTACCTCTCTCCCCAGTACGGTACCTCTCTCTCCCTCCCCTTACTACCCTCTCTTTCTCCCTACTACCCGCTCTCTCTCCCTACTACCCTCTCTCTCTCTCTGTCTCCCTCTCTCTGTCTCCCTCTCTCTGTCTCCTCTCTCCCCTAGTACAGTACCTCTCTCCTCAGTACGGTACGTCTCTCTCCCCAGTAAGGAACCTCTCTCCCCAGTACGGTACCTCTCTCCCTAGTACGGTACCTCTCTCCCCAGTACGGTACCTCTCTCCCTAGTACAGTACCTCTCTCCTCAGTACGGTACCTCTCTCCCCAGTAAGGAACCTCTCTCCCCAGTACGGTACCTCTCTCCCTAGTACAGTACCTCTCTCCCCAGTACGGTACCTCTCTCCCCAGTACGGTACCTCTCTCCCTAGTACAGTACCTCTCTCCCCAGTACGGTACCTCTCTCCCCAGTAAGGAACCTCTCTCCCCAGTACGGTACCTCTCTCCCTAGTACAGTACCTCTCTCCCCAGTACGGTACCTCTCTCCCTAGTACGGTACCTCTCTCCCCAGTACGGTACCTCTCTCCCCAGTACGGTACCTCTCTCCCTAGTACAGTACCTCTCTCCCCAGTACGGTACCTCTCTCCCCAGTACGGTACCTCTCTCCCCAGTACGGTACCTCTCTCCCCAGTACGGTACCTCTCTCCCCAGTACGGTACCTCTCTCTCCCTCCCCTTACTACCCTCTCTTTCTCCCTACTACCCCCTCTCTCTCCCTACTACCCTCTCTCTCTCTCTCTGTCTCCCTCTCTCTGTCTCCCTCTCTCTGTCTCTCTTTCTCCTTCCCTCCCCACACTCCCTCTCTCCCCTCCTCCTTCCCTCCCTCCCTTCACACTTCCCCTCCTCCTTCCCTCCCCCTCCCCACTCCCCCTCTCCCCTCTTCCTTCCCTCCCCACACTCCCTCTCTCCCTCCCCCTTTCCCCCCTCCCCCCTCCCTCCCTCCCTCCCCCACCCTCTCCAATAATTAATTTAGAGAGACATATTTCAACTGGCCCTGGAGCGCACATCCCAGAATTCAATTAAAATGACCAAGATGGAAGTAATGTTATTTATTTTCTGGTTTTCACTTCCCGCATAAAATTATATATTAATGTCAAGTGAAAATCTGAAAAAAAAAAAAATATTTTAGGAAAAACGTAATGTTTACGAAGGTAAAGTTGCAAGTTGTGTGAAGAGTTGAGTCTTGTTGCAACACTGTCTTGTTGCAACACTGTCTTGTTGCAACACTGTCTTGTTGCAACACTGTCTTGTTGCAACACTGTCTTGTTGCAACACTGTCTTGTTGCAACACTGTCTTGTTGCAACACTGTCTTGTTGCAACACTGTCTTGGTGCAACACTGTCTTGTTGCAACACTGTCTTGTTGCAACACTGTCTTGTTGCAACACTGTCTTGTTGCAACACTGTCTTGTTGCAACACTGTCTTGTTGCAACACTGTCTTGGTGCAACACTGTCTTGTTGCAACACTGTCTTGGTGCAACACTGTCTTGTTGCAACACTGTCTTGTTGCAACACTGTCTTGTTGCAACACTGTCTTGTTGCAACACTGTCTTGGTGCAACACTGTCTTGTTGCAACACTGTCTTGTTGCAACACTGTCTTGTTGCAACAGTGTCTTGTTGCAACACTGTCTTGTTGCAACACTGTCTTGTTGCAACAGTGTCTTGTTGCAACACTGTCTTGTTGCAACACTGTCTTGTTGCAACACTGTCTTGTTGCAACACTGTCTTGTTGCAACACTGTCTTGTTGCAACACTGTCTTGTTGCAACACTGTCTTGTTGCAACACTGTCTTGTTGCAACACTGTCTTGTTGCAACACTGTCTTGTTGCAACACTGTCTTGTTGCAACACTGTCTTGGTGCAACACTGTCTTGTTGCAACACTGTCTTGTTGCAACACTGTCTTGTTGCAACACTGTCTTGGTGCAACACTGTCTTGGTGCAACACTGTCTTGTTGCAACACTGTCTTGGTGCAACACTGTCTTGTTGCAACACTGTCTTGGTGCAACACTGTCTTGTTGCAACACTGTCTTGTTGCAACACTGTCTTGTTGCAACACTGTCTTGTTGCAACACTGTCTTGGTGCAACCCTGTCTTATTGCAACACTGTCTTGTTGCAACACTGTCTTGGTGCAACACTGTCTTGTTGCAACACTGTCTTGGTGCAACACTGTCTTGTTGCAACACTGTCTTGGTGCAACACTGTCTTGTTGCAACACTGTCTTGGTGCAACACTGTCTTGTTGCAACACTGTCTTGTTGCAACACTGTCTTGTTGCAACACTGTCTTGTTGCAACACTGTCTTGGTGCAACCCTGTCTTATTGCAACACTGTCTTGTTGCAACACTGTCTTGGTGCAACACTGTCTTGGTGCAACACTGTCTTGTTGCAACACTGTCTTGGTGCAACACTGTCTTGTTGCAACACTGTCTTGTTGCAACACTGTCTTGTTGCAACACTGTCTTGTTGCAACACTGTCTTGTGCAATATTGTCTTGTTGCAACCCTGTCTTATTGCAACAGTGTCTTGTTGCAACACTGTCTTGTTGCAACACTGTCTTATTGCAACCGTGTCTTGTTGCAACACTGTCTTGTTGCAACACTGTCTTGTGCAATATTGTCTTGTTGCAACACTGTCTTGTTGCAATATTGTCTTGTTGCAACAATGTCTTGTTGCAACACTGTCTTGTTGCAACAGTGTGACTGTCTTGTTGCAACACTGTGTCTGTATCGTTGCAACACTGTGACTGTCTTATTGCAACACTGTCTTGTTGCAAGCAACACTGTGGCTGCCTCGTTGCAACACTGTGGCTGTCTTGTTGCAACATTGTGTTTGCCATGTTACAACAATGTGTTTGATGTGTTGCAACACTGTGTCTGCCATGTTGCAACACTGTGTCTGCCATGTTGCAACACTTTGTCTACCACGTTGCAAGTGTCTACCATGTTGCAACACTGTGTCTGCAATATTGCAACACCGTTTCTACCATGTTGCAACACTGTGTCTGCCATGTTGCAAAGCTGTGTCTGCCATGTTGCAACACTGCTTCTGCCATGTTGCAACACTGTGTCTACCATATTGCAACACTGTGTCAGCCAAGTTGCAACACTTTGTCTGCCATGTTGCAACACTGTGTCTGCAATGTTGCAACACTCTGTCTGCCATGTTGCAACACTATGTTTGCCATGTTAGAACACTGTGTCTGCCATGTTAGAACACTGTTTCTGCCATGTTGCAGCAATGTGTTTGTCATGTTGCAACACTGTGTCTGCCATGTTGCAACACTGTCTACCACGTTGCAACACTGTTCCATGTCTGCCATGTTGCAACACTGTGTCTGCCATGTTGCAACACTGTGTCTGCCATGTTGCAACACTGTGTCTGCCATGTTGCAACGCTGTGTCTGCCATGTTGCAACACTGTGTCTACCATGTTGCAACACTGCTCCATGTCTGCCATGTTGCAACACTGCTCCGTGTTTACCTTCTTGCAACAGTGTGTATACCATGTTGCAACACTGTGTCTACCATGTTGCAACACTATGCCTGCTCCATGTCTGCCATGTTGCAACACTGCTCCGTGTTTACCTTCCAACACTGTGTCTACCATGTTGCAACACTGTGTCTACCATGTTGCAACACTATGCCTGCTCCATGTCTGCCATGTTGCAACACTGCTCCGTGTTTACCTTCTTCCAACACTGTGTCTACCATGTTGCAACACTGTGTCTGTCATGTTGCAACACTATGCCTACTCCATGTCTGCCATGTTGCAACACTGCTCCGTGTTAACCTTCTTGCAACACTGTATCTACCATGTTGCAACACTGTGTCTGTCATGTTGCAACACTATGCCTGCTCCATGTCTGCCATGTTGCAACACTGCTCCGTGTTTACTATCTTGCAACACTGTGTCTACCATGTTGGAACACTGTGTCTGTCATGTTGCAACACTGTGTCTGCTCCATGTCTACCATGTTGCAACACTGCTCCATGTCTACCATGTTGCAACACTGCTCCGTGTTTACCATCTTGCAACACTGTGTCTACCATGTTGCAACACTGTGTCTGTCATGTTGCAACACTGTGTCTGCTCCATGTCTACCATGTTGCAACACTGCTCCATGTCTACCATGTTGCAACACTGCTCCGTGTCTGCCATGTTGCAGCACCGTGTCTGCCGTATTATATAGTAGTATGTCACTGATGTCAACTAGGACTGTATATCTTGTACATGTACTTGTAGTAAATAAAGATATTATTATTATTATTATTATTATTATTATTGTTATTATTATCATTATTATTATTATTATTATTATTATATTATATTATATTATATTGCAACACCGTGTTTGCTGTGTTGGATCCTCAGTTGTGTAGTATCATATATATATATATATATATATATATATATATATATATATATATATATATATATATATATATATATATATATATATATATATATATATGTATATATATATATATATATATATATATATATATATATATATATATATATATATATATATATATATATATATATATATATATATATATATATATATATGTGTGTGTGTGTGTGTGTGGTGCCGAATAGGCAGAACTTGCGATCTTGGCTTAAATAGCAACGCTCATCTTGCTATATAGGACAAGTGAAAATTTGTGTATGCAATAATTTCGCCAAAATCATTCTGAACCTAACGAAAAAAATATATTTCACTGTGTTTGTTTATTATTAAATTATTGTAAACAAATCTAAAATATATTTAGTTGGGTTAGGCTAAAATAAATTGCGCTTGTTATAATAAGGTTAGGTAAGTTTCCTAAGTTCCTTTTGGTGCAAAATTATAAATTTTTACATCAACATTAATGAAAAAAATATATCTTTAAACGTGTAAGAGACAATTTTAGAAAGGACTTAATTTTAAATGAGTTCTTGCTAATTGACCAGTTTTACATATTCACACATATATATATATATATATATATATATATATATATATATATATATATATATATATATATATATATATATATATATATATATATATATATATATATACATATATGTGTGTGTGCGTGTGTGCGTATGTGTGTGTGTGTGTGTGTGTGTGTGTGTGTGTGTGTGTGTGTGTGTGTGTGTGTGTGTGTGTGTGTGTGTGTGTATCCAGCGTGTAGTGGAAACTACACGCTGGACTCTGTTTTACAGGTTGTGATAGCAACATAGGTGGGATAGTAATATATGTAAGTCCTGTCCAGTAATTAGAGGTGCGAGAGAGAGAGAGAGAGAGAGAGAGAGAGAGAGAGAGAGAGAGAGAGAGAGAGAGAGAGAGAGAGAGAGAGAGAGAGAGAGAGGAAGCAGGATATTGGAACCCAGGCACCATACTGTGACGCAACTGCTTAATTATGCGTCAACCCAGGATGCCGCTTCTGCTCTCCTCCGCTTGATCCTTGAACTGTAGCCGCCCTTATAACCTGAAGGTCACTTCTCTTACAGCCTCTTCTTCATCTTCTTCAGGAGTCTGATCAATATTTTTCCTCAGTGGCAACGGGAGACTTTATAATAAACAATAGTTTATGAGTACCTGGAGGGAGGAATATACCTGGAGGGAGGAATATACCTGGAGGGAGGAATATACCTGGAGGGAGGAATATACCTGGAGGGAGGAATATACCTGGAGGGTGTTTCGGGGGGTCAGCGCCCCCGTGGACCGGTCCATCACCAGTACCGGCGGGTTAGTACGAATGTCAGACATGAATAAATCCGGTTCAAGAACCTTTTGTTTTTGTTTTGCTTTTGTTGCTCTTGGTGATGTTGTTTTGTTGTTGTTGTTTTGTTGTTGATTCACTTGTTGTTATTGTAGTTTTCTTATTGTTGTTGTTTCTTTTTGTTTTTTGTTGTAATTGCTGTAGCTGCCACTGCTGTTGTTGCTGCTGCTGTTCTTGTTTTGTTGTTTGGGTTGCTGTTATTAGTTTTGTTGTTTTTGCTTGTTGTTGTTTTAGTTGTTTCTTTGTTATTGATATTGTTATTGCTGTTGTTGTCGTTGTTGTTGTTGTTGTTGTTATTGTTGTCGTTTCCTTTGTTGTTGCTGGAGTGAGACCCAGACATGTTAGGTACAAGAACATAGACACAACTACTATCATATTTTATTGTGGCAACGTTTCGCTCTCCAGGAGCTTTATTAAGCTTGATGAAGCTCCTGGAGAGAGAGTTTTCTGGAGAGAGTTTATCTGGAGAGAGTTCCGGGGGTCAACGCCCCCGCGGCCCGGTCTGTGACCAGGCCTCTTTAGTTCAGTGTCCCAGGATGCGACCCACACCAGTCGACTAACACCCAGGTACCCATTTTACTGATGGGGAACATAGACAACAGGTGGAAAGAAACACGTCCAATGTTTCTACTCTGGCTGGGAATCGAACCCAGGCCCTCACCTTGTGAAGCGAGAGCGTTAACCACCAGGCCACCAGAGCCCCTGGAGAGTGAAACGTTGCCACAATAAAGTGTCCCATTAGTTGCACTTGTGTCCTTTTACCCAGCATATTGTCGGTAACTCTACCAACATTATTACAGATTTGTAGATGAATGGTTCAGAGAACCGACATGTTGATAAATTAGTCCATCTATTCAAGATTGATGGACTGACCACATCGACTCAAGGTTGAGGGACTGATTACCTCATTCTCCTCCTGTTCTTCAAGATTCTCCTTTGTATGGACTGATGAAGCCACTGTGTGGCGAAACGTTTCCTCAATAAAGATACCCAAGAGTTGCACATTTGTCTAATTTATCAACTTGTCGGTTCTCTGAACTATTCATCTACTCACGAGTTTTGTAAGTTTTGTGACTCTGTGATCGCGGGTTCTAACCCCACCCGTGGTATGGTCATTCATCTACATTATAACAGAACCAGACTTGAGGGATGGTGCTGACGAGAGGCTGTCCTAAACAACTGTACTACTCCAGAGTTTAGCCAGCTGAGAGACCTCCCTGATTTTGCACGATGGTGTCGGCCGCTTCCAGGCATCTTCTCATACAGTTGTCACCAACTTGATATCTGATCTTTTTATTAAATGGGTGTTACAGTTTCATAATTCTGAGCAGCATCAGTCGTAAAGGCGTATTTATGTCCACTTAAACAGGTTGTATGCTCTTTCATCCTCCACGAATTTAGGTTAGGTAAGATTCGTCAGGAAACAGGACAAGTGTTTCCTGACACTGGTATTAGTCAAACGACCCCCCACCCCCTCCCCGCTGGAGCTTTTGGTTATCTGACCGAGGCCTTCTGCTGGCTTACCAGTCCACCAATTTAAAAATGATGGTCGTGATTATAACCACGAGGGATTTAAAATCAGCACTCATTGCCTGGTTATGGTTCTTGTTCCTGTGTTTTGTAAATACTTGCATCGTGTACAAAGTGACGACTGGAGCTGTCGTTGCCTGGTTTGGTATTTTTGTGCTGTTTTCCGCAGCATTGCTAGTAGGAAAGGCTAGACACGTCTCGATATCACTGGTGATCATTGGGAGTTCTAAAATTTGCAGGTTTTCTTGTGCAATTATGAATGTAGATTGTATGATAAAGGACTTTTGTGACTAAGTCTTCGTCAGTGTTACATTCGTCTTCTTGTATTAACTCACGACTGGAAGGTTAATCAGTACGTGGGAGAAAATCGATTGGGACACTTCTCTTAGTTTTAGTGACATGACGAATGCAAATTGGCGGCGTTACATTGTAAGTCAGCCTTGATGAACGGAGGGTCGAGCTTTCACCGCTCCACGAGTTAAATGACCCACACGGGTTTAGCTCTCACATAAAATTTTTTAGCATCATGATGTTACACACACACACACACACACACACACACACACACACACACACACACACACACATTTTCCTGGACTGCAGGAAGACCTTCGACACAGTTCCTCACAAGAGCTTACTGCAAAAGCTAGAGGATCAGGCACACATAACAGGAAGGGCACTGCAATGGATCAGAGAATACCTGATAGGAAGGCAACAACGGGTCATGGTCCGTGATGAGGTATGACAGTGGGCTCCTGTGACGAGCGGGGTCCCACAGAGGTCAGTCCTAGGACCAGTACTATTTTTGATATATGTGAATGACATGGTGGAAGGGATAGACTCGAAAGTGTCTCTGTTCGCA
>NC_091304.1:13177624-13180124 GCF_038502225.1 Cherax quadricarinatus | reverse complement strand
GTGTTCCATTACAACATACAACACTGGTGTGTTACACATGTACAACACTGGTGTGTTACACATGTACAACACTGGTGTGTTACACATGTACAACACTGGTGTGTTACACATGTACAACACTGATGTACTGGAAGGTAATGCACACAACGGTACCTCGGTACCTTAGTACCTCAATACCTTGGTACCTCGGTACCTTAGTACCTCAATACCTTGGTACCTCGGTACCTTAGTACCAATACCTTGACCCGGCCGGTACCTTAGTACCTCAATACCTTGGTACCTCGGTACCTTAGTACCTCAATACCTTGGTACCTCGGTACCTTAGTACCTCAATACCTTGGTACCTCGGTACCTTAGTACCTCAATACCTTGGTACCTCGGTACCTTAGTACCTCAATACCTTGGTACCTCGGTACCTTAGTGCCTCAATACCTTGGTACCTCGGTACCTTAGTACCTCAATACCTCGGTACCTTGGTACCAAGGTACCTGGTTCCTTATTACCTCGATACCTCGGTACCTTGGTACCTAGTACCTTAGTACCTCAATACCTCGGTACATCGCTGCCTTAGTAAATCGGTACCTTGGTACCTTCGTACAGGAAAGATCGTTCACATTTCTGTATTAGTTATGAGTGAGGAGAGTTAATTAATAGTAATTAACATTATCTACACTACCAGTAACAGTAATTAACACAGTCTACAACAGTAATTAACACAGTCTACAACAGTAATTAACACAGTCTACAACAGTAATTAGCACAGTCTACAACAGTAATTAACAGTCTGCATAAATAATTAACACTTTCTACAACAATAATTAGCACAGTCTACAAGGGTATTTAACACAGTGAACAAAAGTATTTAACACAGTGTACAAGAGTATTTAACATAGTCTACAACAGTAATTAACACAGTCTACAGCAGTAATTAACACAGTCTACAACAGTAATTAACACAGTCTACAACAGTAATTAACACAGTCTACAACAGTAATTAACACAGTCTACAACAGTAATTAACACAGTCTACAGCAGTAATTAACACAGTCTGCAACAGTAATTAACACAGTCTACAACAGTAATTAACACAGTATACAGCAGTAATTAACACAGTCTACAACAGTAATTAACACAGTCTACAGCAGTAATTAACACAGTCTGCAACAGTAATTAATACAGTCTACAGCAGTAATTAACACAGTCTACAACAGTAATTAACACAGTCTACAACAGTAATTAACACAGTCTACAGCAGTAATTAACACAGTCTGCAACAGTAATTAACACAGTCTACAACAGTAATTAACACAGTCTGCAACAGTAATTAACACAGTCTACAGCAGTAATTAACACAGTCTGCAACAGTAATTAACACAGTATACAACAGTAATTAACACAGTCTGCAACAGTAATTAACACAGTCTACAACAGTAATTAACACAGTCTACAACAGTAATTAACACAGTCTACAACAGTAATTAACACAGTCTACAACAGTAATTAACACAGTCTACAGCAGTAATTAACACAGTCTACAACAGTAATTAACACAGTCTACAACAGTAATTAACACAGTCTACAGCAATAATTAACACAGTCTACAACAGTAATTAACAGTCTACAGCAGTAATTAACACAGTCTACAGCAGTAATTAACACAGTCAACAACAGTAATTAACACAGTCTACAGCAATAATTAACACAGTCTACAACAGTAATTAACACAGTCTACAGCAGTAATTAACACAGTCTACAACAGTAATTAACACAGTCTACAACAGTAATTAACACAGTCTACAGCAATAATTAACACAGTCTGCAACAGTAATTAACACAGTCTACAACAGTAATTAACACAGTCTACAACAGTAATTAACACAGTCTACAACAGTATTTAACACAGTCTACAACAGTATTTAACACAGTCTACAACAGTGCTTAACACAGTCTACAACAGTGTTTAAAACAGTCTACAACAGTATTTAACACAGTCTACAACAGTATTTAACATAATCTACAACAGTGTTTAACACAGTCTACAACAGTATTTAACACAGTCTACAACAGTGTTTAACACAGTCTACAACAGTATTTAACATAGTCTACAACAGTATTTAACAGTCTACAACAGTATTTAACACAGTCTACAACAGTATTTAACACAGTCTACAACAGTGTTTAACACAGTCTACAACAGTATTTAACACAGTCTACAACAGTGTTTAACACAGTCTACAACACAGTGACTTTAACATAGTCTACAAATTAGTATTTAACAGTCTACAACAGTATTTAACACAGTCTACAACAGTATTTAACACAGTCTACAACAGTATTTAACACAGTCTACAACAGTGTTTAACACAGTCTACAACAATATTTAACATAGTCTAGAACAGTATTTAACAGTCTACAACAGTATTTAACACAGTCTACAACAGTAATTAACAGTCTACGCCACCAAAGGCACAGTCGATACATCAAAGTTAAAAGTCTAACT
>NC_091304.1:13107624-13172624 GCF_038502225.1 Cherax quadricarinatus | reverse complement strand
TCACCTTGTTGGAACTGCGTACCATTACTGTGATGATTCTTGTCCTAGTTGTCCTTTTCTTGTCTCCTCTCTTTGTCTTGCCATTTCTTCCTCCCTCTCTATCTCTCCAAACATCTCACTCTCTGTCCCTTCATCTCTTACTTTCTTTAATTCTCTCCTTCCGTCTCTCAGTTGCTTCTCTCCCTCCGTTCCTCTCTCCCTTACAGACCCTTCCTATCCCCCCTCTGCCTCAATCCCTTCCTCCATATCTCTCTCCCTCCCACCTCCCTCTCTCCCTTCCAACTCCCTCTCTCCCTCCCACCTCCCTCTCTCCCTCCCACCTCCCTCCCTCCCTCCCTTCCACCTTCCTCCTGGTGGTCTGCAGGTGTCAGCAGCAGCAGAATTATGCAGAGCAGACCAGGTGGGGGGATGGGGCAAGGGTCTCCCCAAGCCCCGCACCATAACCCGCTGCCAATTTCTTATCAGGATTTTCTCTGAAAGGGATTTACACGTCATGTATACTGATCACCAGCAACACTGTGTAGTTTACAAGTCATGTATACTGATCACCAGCAACACTGTGTAGTTTACAAGTCATGTATACTGTGCTGAAGAGACGTATTGGCTACACCTGTGTCTTGTCTGTCTGCCACGCCCATGACTCTCTGCCACACTGGCATCTGTGTACCATACCAATGTCCATGTACAGGAGATAAGTAAGCTACATGTGCAACACTGAGTGGAGATGTAGAGACGATGTAATCAGTCAGCCACCCTGGAAGACGTGGCTTTGAGGTGGTCAGTCCCTCAGCCTGGAGAAGAGTTCAACTCCATAATCTGGAACAACATGAACCATGAGAATGGAGTCTTAAATACCGTCGAAGTTGAGGTGGAAGATCTCGAAGACGTTGTAGGGGACGGAAATCACTAGTAGAAGCAAGAGGGCAAGAACTGAGGAGCACTGCAACAGGCATACTGGTCCCTCCTAGGTGAGTCCCTCTAGAACCCAATCTTTCTCACCCATAACTAGTGGTAAGTAATGTTGTGGAAGATGTCCTCTGTACCAAGATACTCTTGTGTTGCTGTGTCTGACAGGTATGTTGAAAATAGTATAAAATACCGACAAGTCGATGAGTCACTTACTATGCACTAGGTATGAAACGTTTCTATAATAAATAAATCCAACTGTCGCACATGTGTCTTAATCAGACATGAGAGCACTTTTCAGCTAACACATATGTAAATATAAATAGTTAATTTTACATTATTCCTAATATATCTCCTTTATAGTATGATAATAAGATATTATCTTCTGTATAGTATAATAATAAGGTATTAAAAGGACCCCAATGGTAATAAGTCATTTTGTCTGACTTTTTGTGTTATCCCAGGTTCTCTACACATATGTTGCTATGTATGATAATCTATGTAACTGTATTTGTGTATACCTGAATAAACTTATTTATTAGTCGTTTTTCCTGTAAACTTGCATTATAGTTTCTCCTCGTTTATAAAGAGTAATGCATCAAGGGAAAAAATGCCACAGTGAATGTGACAGATTCAACAGAATTGAGGTTGAAAAGTAGAGTAATTGTGTCAAGTCACTGGGGAAGGATGACTGATTTATCATAGGAAGATAGGCTTGAAATATTCGCCACTCAGGGACAGGGCGACCCTGAGTGGTTAACCCATGACCATATCAAAACACTGCCTCTACACAAAATCCCCAAAGGTAAAGCAATTGAAGCTGATGCACAACTCGACAAAGTTGATAAAATCTGAGGCTGGTTATGGGAGGTCTATGGAAGCAGGACGATGACTTGTATACTGGGAATCTTGGGATATAATGAAGTAACATCATAACTAGCAAGTTTCTTGGTTCTAATGGTAATATCCCATAGGTAGTTATGAGATCCCATGAATGTTTAAAATGTTTCTAATTAATAGTTGCTGGTGTTGTGGGTAAATGCCTGGCTAACGTTCCAGGTAACTTTTGCGGAGCTCCACCGATACCTGAGGTAATGAGTCTCAGGGAATACTTGCCTTATCGGTTTTCCATAACCTGTGCACACTCGCAGGTCTGGAGTGGCTGACCTCTAGTGTAACTGTAAACCTTGTTCAGTACGGCTAAGGCCCTGGCAAGACTTGGTAAGAAAATGCTGCGTGAGCTCCAATAAGTTGCAGATGTGAAGAGGTTCATAGGTGTCCCCAGCTTCAGGTAATTTCTTCATCTTGTGGTTATCGTCAGCTGTGTTTGCAATGACGACCACCCGACCTACCACTTTTATCCTCTGTGGATCATTATGTTAACGTTATTAAGGTAATTCCATTATATATATTAAAACTAAGTGATTTGTAATCACTTCCTCCAAGCTCTTCATTAACCTCAAGATTATTTATTAGAGATTCCTTGTTTACCAGCACGAAGTCAAGCAGGTTATTACCTCTGGTTGGTTCTGACACAGACTGTTCAAAATGCAGTCCTGGACTGCAGGAGTCTCTAGACTCTTGACTTCCTATCATACTTCTCCAATTCATCTAGTGGTAATTAAAGTATCCCCTCAAAACTACATTGTCGCATGTAGATGCCTTAGCATTTTCTTCCCACAGATGTTTGCCTTGGTCACTATCAAGATTTGGAAGCCCGTAGACAACACCTGAGATCACTGTCTTGTTCTCTTCGAGAAACTGCAGTCGGTCTATCAGGTGTTGATTACCAGTGAGGAATAATTTATACCATTGTACATGACATGCAACAGTATTACAAAATATATTAATGGTTCCTTAGGCTAAATTTGCTAATACTATCATCCTTGTAATATGTTGGGAAAATTACCGACAATATGTTGGGTAAAGGGTCACAAGGGCAACTAATGCAACATTTTACCGTGGCAACGTTTCGCTCTCCAGGAGCTTGTCAAGCAGCTACAAACAATACAGTGACACAGAGGGGTATATATAGGTATAGATGAGGTGCAAAGCATAATATAATCGTTGTAGGTAGTAGTAGTAGTAGTAGTAGTAGTAGCAGTAGTAGTAGTAGTATTAGTAGTAGTAGTAGTAGTAGTAGTAGTATTAGTAGTAGTAGTAGTAGTAGTAGTAGTAGTAGTAGTAGTACTTGTGGTGGTAGTAATTGTGGTACTTGTGGTAGAAGCAGTAGTAGTAGCAAGTAGTGGCAGCAGCTACGTGATGGCGAGTTTTATTGGTTTTTTTTTCTGTTTGTGTTAGAAATAGTGATTAATGATGATTCAAGGCATTTATATCTACGGAAATCGGGTTCTTTAATCACTAGTCGGGCGTCGTTGAATTTCATCAGGTGGTTGGCCGAATTCTGGTGTTGTACACAGCCGTTGTTCGTTCCTACATGCATTAATGTGTTCACTGAGACGTCTTTCGAGGTTTCTTGCTGTTTCGCCCAAGTATATTCTGCCACAACCTCCACAGGGGATAATATAAACCCCTGCGTTGACTGGTTCAATGTTCTTCAAGTTCGTCCTAGTCAGATCTTTTATGGAAGTGCTGGTTGCGATAATGACTCTAGCGTTAAGTTGTGCGAGTGTAACTTGGCAGTAAGGAAGGGTTATAACTTTGTTAGAAGTGGTGTTAGTGAGTGGTGAGTTGATGATCTGAAAAGTTCTATTCTTGCAGTCTTTGATGAAAAAGGAAGGAAAATGTACCTCGGTGAAGGTTTGGTGTCTGTATGTACATTCTTCGTCAAGAAACTCTGGACTACAAATTCGGTAAGCTCTTAGGAAAAATTCGATGATAATGATGCCTCTTTTGGTCTTAGTATCTTGACTGGAATAGAAGTATCTGAGATCACTTTTGTTTGTAGGTTTCCTGTAACCTTAGAGTATCTAATTTGTGAATGAGGACGTCTAGAAAAGGTAACTTGTCATTGAATTCGTCAAGTGTAAACTTAAAGAAGAGGTTATAACAAAGTTACAATCCTTCCTTACAGTCAGGTTGCATTGAGCATCTCTAAAGTACTCGCACAAGCTCAAACTAGAGTCGTCATCAAAACCAGAACTTCCATAAGTGATCTGACAATAAAAAAATTGAAGAACATTGAACCAATCAACGCAGGGGTTTATACTATCCCCTGTGAAGGCTGTGACAGAATATACGTTGGTGGCACAGTAAGAAACCTTGAAACATGTCTTATTGAACACATTAATGCATGTCGAAACTATAACTTAAACAACACCTACGTACAACACCGAAATTCCTCCAACCACCTGGTGAAGTTCAACGACGGACGAGTAATAATTAAAGAACCCAATTTCCGTAGACGGCAATGCCTTGAATCATCATTAATCGTTATTTCTAACACAATTAAGCAGAATAAATGCAGATGAAGTATTAGCAAGAAATCTCCTCAAAACAATAAACCCCGCCATTACATAGCTACTACCACCACTACTACTACTACTACTACTACCACTACTACAACCACAAGTCCTACTATAATTACCTACAACGATTATATTATGCTTTGCACCTCACGCTATACCTATATATACCCCTCTGTGTCCCTGTATAGTTCGTAACGTAATGGTTAAACAAAGATCCTGTAGAGCGAAAAGTTGCCACAATAAAATGTCGAATTAGTTGCACTTGTGTCCTTTTACCTAACACTATCATTCTTGTGGCTCTACCCAGAAAGATGCATCCCATTCCTTGCATACATGTCATGTTTGTCATATACATTATCCCAGTTGTCAATGAGTGGAACTTCAAGTTCCTTGTAGTACTTGTCTAGCCAGCAATTTACGTCTTTTACCTAGACATCCATTCACTGCTCACTCCTCTTCTAGAAAAAATGTCATATATGACTGGGGTCCCTCAATTCTCCCTCATTAAATCAATAGCAGCCTTGTACTCAGTCAGCAACTCTTCTCTCCTGCGTTTCTCAACATCATTGCCTCCGGTACCGAGGCAGAAAATGGGTTTCTTCCCACTATCTGACAATATTTTTTCTAACCTATTACTTACATCACCCACACCTGCCCCACGGACACACCCATTATCTTGCCTTTTTGTCCATGTTACAGAATACTCACTTCTTATATCTAACTTGAAACTCTGACAATTTGTCCAATTTCCTCGCATGTCGAGACCTTAATCTCACCTGTCTCCTTGTCGACTCTGTTCTCACCTTGAAGAACACCAATACGACTTTTTTGTTCTCCAACAAATGTGTCAGCCTTTTTAAGTTTCAGCCTTTTCCCATTTCTAAGAATTACTTTCCATTCGTTGCAGCCCGTGTTCCCCTTCTTTACTGTCAATCATTTCCCATTCCTTGCACACTTGACCATCCTGTTTATCCAAGCTGACATCTGAGTGTCATATTAGTTTTCCTGTCCTATTGGTGTTTGACTGTCAAAATGAAGTCTTCTTGTCGTACTGATGTCTGTCTGTCATATCTTTCTGTCCTGTTGATGTCTGCCTGTCATATGATGTTCTGTCCTACTGATGTATGTCTGCAACATTTCTGTGCTTGTTTACGGGGACATATGTGTAACACTAATGTCTTGCCAGTGACTGAGAGAGAGAGAGAGAGAGAGAGAGAGAGAGAGAGAGAGAGAGAGAGAGAGAGAGAGAGAGAGAGAGAGAGAGAGAGAGAGAGAGAGAGAGAGAGAGAGAGAGAGAGAGAGAGAGAGAGAGAGAGAGAGAATTTGTTTTAATTGCCCTGCGAGGGATGACTATTAAAAATTTACGCCTGGCAGCGGCTTTTGGTCATATAAATTTTGACTTGAAAACGGAGAAAATAACAATACAAGTTGGATCCTCTGTCCTGAAAAGCAAACAGACACGGGTTGGTTAGTTAGTTAGATAGTTAGGTTTGAAGCCTGCCAACTGCACGAAGGTCATTAAGGTTGAATACTTTATTTCCTAAAATGGGAAGTAAGTTTTCAGATGTCTACGTTAAATGAGAGATATTTACCTATCCGAGTATATGTCTTGTGGCTTTGTTGCAAATAATAATAATAATAATAATAATAATAATAATAATAATAATAATAATAATAATAATAATAATCGCTATGGATTTTTAATGGGGTTTACAATGTATTTATTAGACGAGGGTATTAAGGCTGTGTATAATCTGCTCATCACCATTCAAGAATATTGTAATTCCTAACATAGAGATTAAAGTGAACTCTCAGTATATGTATACTGAGAAACATACACACACACACACACACACACACACACACACACACACACACACACACACACACACACACACATATATATATATATATATATATATATATATATATATATATATATATATATATATATATATATATATATATATATATATATATATATGTATATGTATATATATGTGTGTGTGTGTGTGTGTGTGTGTGTGTGTGTGTGTGTGTGTGTGTGTGTGTGTGTGTGTGTGTGTGTGTGTGTGTGCCCAAAATCTGCACAATCCAGGGCAACATGGATTCAGGGTAGGTCGCTCCTGCCTATCACAACTACTGAATCACTATGATATGGCCTTGGATGCACTGGAAGAAAATCAGAATGCAGATGTAATATACACAGACTTTGCAAAAGCATTTGACAATTGAGATCATGGCGTAATAGCCCATAAAATACGTGCTAAAGGAATAACTGGGAAAGTGGGGAGATGGATCTTCAACTTCCTAACAAATCGAACACAAAGAGTAGTGGTCAACAGAGTTAAATCGGAGGCTGCCATAGTGAAGAGCTCTGTTCCACAAGGCACAGTACTCGCCCCCATCTTATTCCTTATCCTCATATCAGACATAAACAGAGATATACACCACAGCACCGTATCATCCTTTGCGGATGATACTAGGATCTGCATGAGGCTGTCATCTGCTGAGGACGCGGTTAACCTCCAAGAAGATATAAACAAAGTTTTTCAGTGGGCAACGGTAAACAATATGATGTTCAATGAGGACAAATTCCAACTACTCCGTTATGGAAAACTGGGGGAGATAATAACTAGAACAGAGTATACTACTGACTCCGGCCATACAATAGAGCGGAAAAATAATGTAAGGGACCTGGGAGTAGTAATGTCTGAGGATCTCACTTTCAAGGATCACAACAGTGCCACGATCGCACGTGCAAAGAAAATGATAGGATGGATAATGAGAACGTTCAAAATGAGAGATGCCAAGCCAATGATGATCCTTTTCAAATCACTTGTTCTCTCTAGGCTGGAATACTGCTGTACATTAACATCTCCATTCAAAGTAGGTGAAATCGCAGATCTAGAGAGTGTACAGAGATCCTTTACTGCACGTATAAGTTCTGTCAAGCACCTTAACTACTGGGAACGCTTGGAAGCACTTGACTTGTACTCGCTGGAACGCAGGAGGGAGAGATATATCATAATCTACACTTGGAAAATCCTGGAAGGAATGGTCCCAAATCTGCACACAGAAATCACTCCCAACAAAAGTAAAAGACTGGGCAGGCGATGCAAAATGCCCCTAATAAAAAGTAGGGGCGCCATTGGTACACTAAGGGAAAACACCATAAGTGTCCGGGGCCCAAGGCTGTTCAACAGCCTCCCATCAAGCATTAGGGGAATTGCCAATAAACCCCTGGCTGCCTTCAAGAGACAGCTGGACAGATACCTAAAGTCAGTGCCGGATCAGCCGGGCTGTGGCTCGTACGTTGGACTGCGTGCGGCCAGCAGTAACAGCCTAGTTGATCAGGCCCTGATCCATCGGGAGGCCTGGTCATGGACCGGGCCGCGGGGGCGTTGATCCCCGGAATAACCTCCAGGTAACCTTCAGGTAACCTCCAGGTAAATGCTACAGGTAAGAAGAGGCTGGAGACAATGGTGATGTGTAAGAGTGGTGAGGTGTGTCAATATTATGCAGAGAATTAGCAGTTCCAGGTTAGGAGGTGCAGGGTTACTAAAACTATTGTCCAGAGGGCTGAGGAGAGTTATCGAGGTGGTTCGGACATTTAAAGATGGAGAAAAATAGAATTGTTTGGAGGGCGAATAGCTGTTGTGGAAGTAGCGGAGCTGGAGTCGTCCTAGTAAAGGTTGGAGGGAGGGGGTAGAGGAGGTTTTGTATGTGAGAGTCTTGGGCATCCAACGGCCATGTGTGAGTGTGTTTGGTTGGAGTAAGTTGAAGCAAGCGGTTTTTATGACTTGACGTGTTGTTAGAGTGTGAATAAGGCAGTATAAGTGAAGGGATTCAAGGTAACTGGATAGCCAGACTTGAGTCCTAGAGGTGGGAAGTACAATTTAAAAAAAGACTAATCCAAACAATTCTTTAGATAAGACTCACAAATTTTAAAAGATTCAAGTCGATCGGAAAATGCAATCTCTAGCTATTCCCTGGAGGCCTGGTCCTGGACCTGGTCCTGGACCTAGTCCTGGACCTGGTCCTGGACCTGGACCGGAGGGGCGACAGTGACCCCTGTAATGGTCTATGGGTAAAAATAATTTATGGCAGTAAATCTTTAAATTGGAACCTCTTCAGCTTAATAAAAAACTCTGATGAATCTGCTTTTGAAGTTTGAAGCCGTGCAGAAAACTCATTTCCAAGATATGCCACGAAAAAAAATGCAATTTTAAAAATAATATTGTCAAATTGGCAGTTACGCCGCCCAGTAACAAGGCGGAACTTCTCCTGAGTGAGAGTTTAAAGCCCATCCAAAGAGGCATTATCAAGACATCTCAAGACATCGTGCAAGCTCAACCTCCTCATCTCAAAAACGATAAATAGACGAAGAAATATAGAATGAACGGAGAGAAGGAAGAGGAGAAGGAAGTAAAGGAGAAGGAGGAGGAGAAGAATAGAATTGAGAAGACTTGAAAGTAATACGAGAAATGAAACAACCCTGAGATAAACGAAGGATTCACACAGGATGAATATGCAAATGTCAGGAGGGAGGAAGAAGCAACGTGAGAGCAACACCAGACAAGCAACACCAGACAAGCAACACCAGACAAACAACACCAGACAAGCAACACCAGAGAAGCAACACCAGACAACAAGCAACACCAGAGAAGCAACACCAGACAAGCAACACCAGACAAGCAACACCAGACAATAAGCAACACCAGACAAGCAACACCAGACAAGCAACACCAGACAATAAGCAACACCAGACAAGCAACACCAGACAATAAGCAACACCAGACAAGCAACACCAGACAATAAGCAACACCAGACAAGCAACACCAGACAAGCAACACCAGACAAGCAACACAAGCAACACCAGACAAGCAACACCAGACAATAAGCAACACCAGACAAGCAACACCAGACAATAAGCAACACCAGACAAGCAACACCAGACAAGCAACACCAGACAAGCAACACAAGCAACATCAGACAAGCAACACCTGACAATAAGCAACACCAGACAAGTAACACCAGACAATAAGCAACACCAGACAAGCAACACCAGACAATAAGCAACACCAGACAAGCAACACCAGACAATAAGCAACACCAGACAAGCAACACCAGACAAGCAACACCAGACAAGCAACACCAGACAAGCAACACAAGCAACACCAGACAAGCAACACCTGACAATAAGCAACACCAGACAAGCAACACCAGACAATAAGCAACACCAGACAAGCAACACCAGACAATAAGCAACACCAGACAAGCAACACCAGACAAGCAACACCAGACAAGCAACACCAGACAAGCAACACCAGACAACAAGCAACACCAGACAAGCAACACCAGACAAGCAACACCAGACAATAAGCAACACCAGACAAGCAACACCAGACAATAAGCAACACCAGACAAGCAACACCAGACAAGCAACACCAGACAAGCAACACCAGACAAGCAACACAAGCAACACCAGACAAGCAACACCTGACAATAAGCAACACCAGACAAGCAACACCAGACAATAAGCAACACCAGACAAGCAACAGACAAGCAACACCAGACAATAAGCAACACCAGACAAGCAACACCAGACAAGCAGCACCAGACAATAAGCAACACCAGACAAGCAACACCAGACAATAAGCAACACCAGACAAGCAACACCAGACAAGCAACACCAGACAAGCAACACCAGACAAGCAACACAAGCAACACCAGACAAGCAACACCTGACAATAAGCAACACCAGACAAGCAACACCAGACAATAAGCAACACCAGACAAGCAACACCAGACAATAAGCAACACCAGACAAGCAACACCAGACAAGCAACACCAGACAAGCAACACCAGACAAGCAGCACCAGACAATAAGCAACACCAGACAAGCAACACCAGACAAGCAGCACCAGACAATAAGCAACACCAGACAAGCAACACCAGACAATAAGCAACACCAGACAAGCAACACCAGACAAGCAACACCAGACAAGCAACACCAGACAAGCAACACAAGCAACACCAGACAAGCAACACCTGACAATAAGCAACACCAGACAAGCAACACCAGACAATAAGCAACACCAGACAAGCAACAGACAAGCAACACCAGACAATAAGCAACACCAGACAAGCAACACCAGACAAGCAGCACCAGACAATAAGCAACACCAGACAAGCAACACCAGACAAGCAACACCAGACAATAAGCAACGCCAGACAAGCAACACCAGACAATAAGCAACACCAGACAAGCAACACCAGACAAGCAGCACCAGACAATAAGCAACACCAGACAAGCAACACCAGACAATAAGCAACACCAGACAAGCAACACCAGACAATAAGCAACACCAGACAAACAACACCAGACAAGCAACACCAGACAAGCAACACCAGACAATAAGCAACACCAGACAAGGAACACCAGACAATAAGCAACACCAGACAAGCAACACTAGACAATAAGCAACACCAGACAAACAACACCAGACAATAAGCAACACCAGACAAACAACACCAGACAAGCAACACCAGACAAGCAACACCAGACAATAAGCAACGCCAGACAAGCAACACCAGACAATAAGCAACACCAGACAAGCAACACCAGACAAGCAGCACCAGACAATAAGCAACACCAGACAAGCAACACCAGACAATAAGCAACACCAGACAAGCAACACCAGACAATAAGCAACACCAGACAAACAACACCAGACAAGCAACACCAGACAAGCAACACCAGACAATAAGCAACACCAGACAAGGAACACCAGACAATAAGCAACATCAGACAAGCAACACTAGACAATAAGCAACACCAGACAAACAACACCAGACAATAAGCAACACCAGACAAACAACACCAGACAAGCAACACCAGACAAGCAACACCAGACAATAAGCAACACCAGACAAGGAACACCAGACAATAAGCAACACCAGACAAGCAACACCAGACAATAAGCAACACCAGACAAACAACACCAGACAAGCAACACCAGACAAGCAACACCAGACGATAAGCAACACCAAACAAGCAACACCAAACAAGCAACACACACAAATATTTTATTCTTCTCTGCAAAAGGTTAACTTCCGTGAAAGATAAAATGAAAGGAATAGGGAATGATGGAGGAAATGTACGTGACGCTACTTGTGACGTTCTAGAATGTATGTGACGCTACATGTGACGCTACTTGAGACGTTCTAGAATGTACGTGACGCTACTTGAGACGTTCTAGAATGTACGTGAAGCTACTTGAGACGTTCTAGAATGTACGTGACGCTACTTGAGACGTTCTAGAATGTATGTGACGCTACTTGAGACGTTCTAGAATGTATGTGACGCTACATGTGACGCTACTTGAGACGTTCTAGAATGTACGTGACGCTACTTGAGACGTTCTAGAATGTACGTGACGCTACTTGAGACGTTCTAGAATGTACGTGACGCTACTTGAGACGTTCTAGAATGTACGTGACGCTACTTGAGACGTTCTAGAATGTATGTGACGCTACATGAAACGCTCTAGAACATATGTGACGCTACATGTGACTTTCTAGAATGTACGTGACGCTACTTGAGACGCTACTTGTGACGCTCTAGAATGTATGTGATGCTACATGTGACGTTCTAGAATGTACGTGACGCTACTTGAGGCGCTCTAGAATGCATGTGACGCTACATGTAACGCTCTATAACATATGTGACGCTACATGTGACGTTCTAGAATGTATGTGACGCTACTTGTGACGTTCTAGAGTGTATGTGACGCTCTAGAACATATGTGACGTTACATGTGACGTTCTAGAATGCATGGACGCTACATGTGACGTTTTAGAGTGTATGTGACGCTACTTGCGACGCTCTAGAACATATGTGACGTTACTTGTGACGCTCTAGAATGTATATGACGCTCTAGAACATATGTGACGCTACCTGTGACTATCCAGAATGTTTCTGATGCTACCTGTGACGCACAAAAATGCATGAGAAACACTGGAATATATTTGACGTTTCCTGTGACGCTCCAGGATGTATGTGACGGTATACCTGTGACGCTCCAGGATGTACGTGACGGTCCCTGTGATGCTCTAGAATGAAGAAGCTAATACTAGAGGAAGTCACACAGAACATATATATATATATATATATATATATATGTGTGTGTGTGTGTGTGTGTGTGTGTGTGTGTGTGTGTGTGTGTGTGTGTGTGTGTGTGTGTGTGTGTGTGTGTGTGTGTGTGTGTGTGTGTGTGTGTGTGTGTGCGTGTGTAAGAAAAGTGTAGGTTTGTCTCACACGTATTGTTACGTAGGTCTATCTCAGAAAAAATGTTCCAATAATACTGGGAAAAACCTAGTATGGAACAGTGAACAATATATGTGGAACTAAAAAAACTGGCCGCCATCAGTTAAATTATCGATTAGAAAAAAACATTCTGTATAAATCTATTCAGTTACCACGACAGTCACACAGATTATTTCAGAAAGAAATGGATGGGCAGACTGTCTTTTCCATTTCATGATCATTTTTCCCGCGAAAGATGGCTCTGAAAACCAACGAAAAATATGATATAGAATGAAAGGCAGACTTTTATAGATTTTCTGTTCGAAAGAAAAGTAAAAACAGTGATAAAAGGAAATAAAATTAAGTTTAATAGAAAACATCATCAGTGGGGTGCCCCAAGGATCAGTGCTGGCAGCTCATTACCATCAGTGGTGTGCCCCAAGGATCAGTGCTGGCAGCTCATTACCATCAGTGGGGTGCCCCAAGGATCAGTGCTGGCAGCTCATTGCCATCAGTGGGGTGCCCCAAGGATCAGTGCTGGCAGCTCATTACCATCAGTGGGGTGCCCCAAGGATCAGTGCTGGCAGCTCATTACCATCAGTGGGGTGCCCCAAGGATCAGTGCTGGCAGCTCATTACCATCAGTGGGGTGCCCCAAGGATCAGTGCTGGCAGCTCATTACCATCAGTGGGGTGCCCCAAGGATCAGTGCTGGCAGCTCATTACCATCAGTGGGGTGCCCCAAGGATCAGTGCTGGCAGCTCATTACCATCAGTGGGTTGCCCCAAGGATCAGTGCTGGCAGCTCATTACCATCAGTGGGGTGCCCCAAGGATCAGTGCTGGCAGCTCACTACCATCAGTGGGATGCCCCAAGGATCAGTGCTGGCAGCTCATTACCATCAGTGGGGTGCCCCAAGGATCAGTGCTGGCAGCTCATTACCATCAGTGGGGTGCCCCAAGGATCAGTGCTGGCAGCTCATTACCATCAGTGGGGTGCCCCAAGGATCAGTGCTGGCAGCTCATTACCATCAGTGGGGTGCCCCAAGGATCAGTGCTGGCAGCTCATTACCATCAGTGGGGTGCCCAAAGGATCAGTGCTGGCAGCTCATTACCATCAGTGGGGTGCCCCAAGGATCAGTGCTGGCAGCTCATTACCATCAGTGGGGTGCCCCAAGGATCAGTGCTGTCAGCTCATTACCATCAGTGGGGTGCCCCAAGGATCAGTGCTGGCAGCTCATTACCATCAGTGGGGTGCCCCAAGGATCAGTGCTGGCAGCTCATTACCATCAGTGGGGTGCCCCAAGGATCAGTGCTGGCAGCTCATTACCATCAGTGGGGTGCCCCAAGGATCAGTGCTGGCAGCTCATTACCATCAGTGGGGTGCCCCAAGGATCAGTGCTGGCAGCTCATTACCATCAGTGGGGTGCCCCAAGGATCAGTGCTGGCAGCTCATTACCATCAGTGGGGTGCCCCAAGGATCAGTGCTGGCAGCTTATTAACAGCACAAATAAAAATAGCTTTCTCAAAAACAATCATAAAACAAGTATATCCGAGATTATAGACTGTGTAACCTTGAGGGAGGCAAGACTAGATGTATTGCTACAGCTCCTGGGCCGAAGGGAAGAAGTTCAGTTGGGCTACAGAATATAGTAATGTACTAATTCCTAATCTTATAACTATCATCATAATTTTTAAAGGGGGTGGAGGGGTAAGCCAGTTGAAGTTCTCGGTCAGATGACCAAAAGCTCCAGCTGTGGGTCATCATCTGACTAAGTCCCGCGTCAGGAAACACTTGTCCTCTTTCCTGACGAATCTTACCTAACCTAACCTAATCTTCCCAATTAGAAGCCAGGTGGTGGAGGCGCTACAGCGTCAGACTCTCAACTTATGGACGGCAGTTCGTGTCCCCCTTACTCTATGATCCTAATGGGTTTAGGGCTTCTTTTTGATAATAATAATAATAATAATAATAATAATGATAATCGTGCCCCCCGTCCTTTCTTCTGCTTATTATTGATCATTGTATATTTCAACTTAATCCGCGTTCGTAAATGATCTTGTTGGCTGGTGACCCAGAAACACTCTGATCACATTGCGAGTCTCAGTAAGTTCAAAGTGTATCACCGGATAAGTGTGTCACTGGATAAGTGTGTCACAGGGTAAGTGTGTCACCAGATAAGTGTGTCAACAGAAAAGTGTATCACCGGAAAAGTATGTCACCAGATAAGTGTATCACTAGATAAGTGTGTCATAGGGTGTGTCACCTGATAAGTGTGTCACAGGGTGTGTCACCAGATAAGTGTATCACCGGATAAATGTGTCACCAGATAAGTGAATCACCGGATAAGTGTGTCACCGGATAAGTGCGTCACTGGGTGATAACATGTGATAGAGCGAGACAGTTACAAAACGCTAACAGTGTTAACAGGGAAGCTGTTAACATTACTTGTCGTACACACAGAGTGAAAAAAAAAGTGAATAAGAGAGGAACGTCGAAGGTTGAGAACGACTGAGAACTCACTGGTGAACTGAAGGAACGTGAGGATAATGACGTATAAGATTGTAGAGGTGTACATGTGTAATGTTGTAGCACCACAGATGTTAACTCGGAGAAAAGAGTGTACATAAACTTAATACACACATACACGCACACACACATATATACACATACACACACACACAAACAAACAAACGCACGTCTACACTCGCCTCACCTTGTTAAGCCGGTGATAAACGAAGTTACTAGCACTAACTGCCCTCTGACTGCTAACTAACAAGGCAATTGGCCATTGTTAGAGGCCGGGTATTGTTCCCGTGAGTGTGTGAACGAGGCGGTTGAGTTAATGGTTACTGGGAAGTCAATGGTACCATGGTGGTGGTGGAGTGGGCCAGATATCTGAGAGGGAGAAAGAGGAATAGAAAGGGAGTGAGAAGGAAATAGAGATAGAGAGGATATGGGAGAGACAGCGGAATGTAAGAAGTGAAGGAGATGGTGGAAGGGTAAAGAAACAGGGAAGAGGTAAAGGGAGAGGGATGCAGTAAAGTGAGATGAAAGACGGACGAGAGAAAGAGAGAAGCAGTGGAAGTGAGAAAGAGTAAAGAAGAAAGAGAGAGCCAGTGGAAGGAAAAAATAAATATGGAGACAAAACGAGAAATTACACAACAGTAACACTAATGGAGCCCATCATTATATGTTTGTGCCCATAGGCTCAGAGACCCTTGGCTCATGGGGAAAGAGTGCATCTAAATTCCTTAAGGAGCTGGGAAAAAGACTCATCAGGGTAACTAGGGATCCCAGGGCAGCTAATTTTCTGTTCCAGAGGCTCAGTGCGGTTGTTCAAAGGGGTAATGCCTGCTGTATTTTGGGCACACGCCCCAGCTCTGAGGAGCTGGATGAGATTTTCGCATTATAATCGGTGATACACACGTAACATGTACCGTATATGCCACCTTTATATCAACAATGTATCTCTTAAATCTTTTGTACCATATTATGTAATATAATATTCCTATTGGTAATATATATATATATATATATATATATATATATATATATATATATATATATATATATATATATATATATTATCACACTGGCCGATTCCCACCAAGGCAGGGTGGCCCGAAAAAGAAAAACTTTCACCATCATTCACTCCATCACTGTCTTGCCAGAAGGGTGCTTTACACTACAGTTTTTAAACTGCAACATTAACACCCCTCCTTCAGAGTGCAGGCACTGTACTTCCCATCTCCAGGACTCAAGTCCGGCCTGTCGGTTTCCCTGAATCCCTTCATAAATGTTACTTTGCTCACACTCCAACAGCACGTCAAGTATTAAAAACCATTTGTCTCCATTCACTCCTATCAAACATGCTCACGCATGCCTGCTGGAAGTCCAAGCCCCTAGCACACAAAACCTCCTTTACCCCCTCCCTCCAATCTTTCCTAGGCCGACCCCTACCCCGCTTTCCTTCCACTACAGACTGAAACACTCTTGAAGTCATTGTTTCGCTCTATTCTCTCTACATGTCCGAACCACCTCAACAACCCTTCCTCAGCCCTCTGGACAACAGTTTTGGTAATCCCGCACCTCCTCCTAACTTCCAAACTACGAATTCTCTGCATTATATTCACACCACACATTGCCCTCAGACTTGACATCTCCACTGCCTCCAGCCTTCTCCTCGCTGCAACATTCATCACCCACGCTTCACATCCATACAGGAGAGTTGGTAAAACTATACTCTCATAAATTCCCCTCTTTGCCTCTAAGGACAAAGTTCTTTGTCTCCACAGACTCCTAAGTGCACCACTCACCCTTTTCCCCTCATCAATTCTATGATTCACCTCATCTTTCATAGACCCATCCGCTGACAGGTCCACTCCCAAATATCTGAATACAATCACCTCCTCCATACTCTCTCCCTCCAATCTGACATCCAATCTTTCATCATCTAATCTTTTTGTTATCCTCATCACCTTACTCTTTCCTGTATTCACTTTTTATTTTCTTCTTTTACATACCCTACCAAATTCATCCACCAACCTCTGCAACTTCTCTTCAGAATCTCCCAAGAGCACAGTGCAGCAGTGACAACTCCCACTTTGTGTGTGATTCTTTATCTTTTAACTCCACGCCTCTTGCCAAGACCCTCGCATTTACTTCTCTTACAACCCCATCTATAAATATATTAAACAACCACGGTGACATCACACATCCTTGTCTAAGGCCTACTTTTACTGGGAAATAATCCCCCTCTTTCCTACATACTCTAACTTCAGCCTATATATATATATATATATATATATATATATATATATATATATATATATATATATATATATATATATATATATATATATATATATATATATATATATATATACATATACAGACACACAGGGTGTTTGAAAATGATGAACCCAATTTTAAACCAGTATATATCACTCTCGGGTCCATTATTTTGAAACACCCTGTATATATAAAAACCGCTTCTCACTTACAAAATAAGTCAGCTGTAACGGTAATAAAAACCATCATTGAACAATAATTCAAATACATTTTATTTGATCGTTAATAAAATCATGTAATTAATGCACATCCCGGTGAAAAAAAAATTCCGTTCAGTATGAACAAATACATAACAATACAGTAATGGTCATAACAGAGATACATTACTACCGAGACCACGTAACCCATCCCCCCCAACCCCCCCCCCCACAAAAAAAAGAGAATCACGTCCATTCACTAAAAATTCGTTTTAAAGAATGAGAATCAAGACAAGGGTGGTGTGTGTGTGTGTGTGTGTGTGTGTGTGTGTGTGTGTACTCACCTATTTGTGGTTGCAGGGGTCGATTCATAGCTCCTGGCCCCGCCTCTTCACTGATTGCTACTAGGTCCTCTCTCTCCCTGCTCCATGAGCGTTATCATACCTCGCCTTAAAACTATGTATGGTTCCCGCCTCCACTACGTCACATTCTAGGCTATTCCGCGGCTTGACTACTCTATGACTGAAGAAATACTTCCTAACATCCCTTTGATTCATCTGAGCCTTCAACTTCCAATTGTGACCTTTTGTTTCTGTGTCCCATCTCTGGAACATCCCGTCTTTGTCCACCTTGTCTATTCCGCACAGTATTTTATATGTCGTTATCATGTCTCCCCTGACCCTCCTGTCCTCCAGTGTCGTCAGGCCGATTTCCCTCAAAATTTCTTCGTAGGACAATCCCCTTAGCTCTGGGACTAGTCTTGTTGCAAACCTTTGCACTTTCTCTAATTTCTTGACGTGCTTGACCAGGTGTGGATTCCAAACTGGTGCTGCATACTCCAGTATGGGCCTGACGTAAATGGCATACAGAGTCTTGAACGATTCCTTACTGAGGTATCGGAACGCTATCCGTAGGTTTGCCAGGCGCCCGTATGCTGCAGCAGTTATCCGACTGATGTGCGCCTCAGGAGATATGCTCGGTGTTATACTCACCCCCAGATCTTTTTCCTTGAGTGAGGTTTGCAGTCTTTGGCCATCTAGACTATATTGTGTCTGCGGTCTTCTTTGCCCTTCCCCAATCTTCATGACTTTGCATTTGGCAGGGTTAAACTCAAGGAGCCAGTTGCTGGACCAGGCTTGTAGCCTGTCCAGGTCTCTTTGTAGTCCTGCCTGATCCTCATCCGATTTGATTCTTCTCATTAACTTCACATCATCTGCAAACAAGGACACTTCTGAGTCTATCCCTTCCGTTATGTCATTCACATATACCAAAAACAGCACAGGTCCTAGGACTGACCCCTGTGGAACCCCGCTTGTCACAGGCGCCCACTCTGACACCTCGTCACGTACCATGACTCGTTGTTGCCTCACTGTCAGGTATTCTCTGATCCATTGCAGTGCCTTTCCTGTTATGTGGGCCTGATCCTCTAGCTTTTGCAGTAACCTCTTGTGAGGAACTGTGTCGAAGGCCTTCTTGCAGTCCAAAAATATGCAGTCGATCCACCCCTCTCTCTCTTGTCTTACTTCTGTCACCTTGTCATAAAACTCCAGTAGGTTTGTGACACAGGATTTTCCTTCCCTGAAACCGTGCTGGTTGCCAATTATACACTTGTTTCTTTTCAGTTGTGTGTTTGTGTGTGTGCGTGTGTGTGTGTGTGTGTGTGTGTGTGTGTGTATGTGTGTGTGTGTGTGTGTGATATAGACGGTGTGTACAAACGACGCTACACACACCTGGCTAATACACTTACTGAAACAAAACACTGCCTTTCACAACCCACGTTAAAGCTTTTTTTTTTTTCATGTAACAAATCCAGTAACCTTCACTGAATATCGAGTTAAGGCTTTTGTAAAGAGAAAAAAACAAGATTCCCTGACATCAGGCTATTTTTCTATCTATCTATCTATCTACATATACATATATATATATATATATATATATATATATATATATATATATATATATATATATATATATATATACATACGGTTTTATTATTGAATATAATTAACAAACATCTTAAATTAGTCAGAGATAATCCTATAATTCATATGATTACATATTATAATTAGCCAAGAATAATTAAATGAATAATTTGAGCACTACATAATGCAAACATACCGCTCCTGACATACACCTGCAGCACACATACCACACTTGATATATACCTGCAGCACACATACCACACTTGATATATACCTGCAGCACACATACCACACTTGATATATACCTGCAGCACACATACCACACTTGATATATACCTGCAGCACACATACCACACTTGATATATACCTGCAGCACACATACCACACTTGATATATACCTGCAGCACATATACCACACCCGACATACACTGTAACACACATACACCCCTCATATACTCGTACATCATACATCCCAACTTGCAAGACTATCGCGAAAACATCAATAAAAATACTTTAATCGTACGGAACGCAGGAATCACTGAGGCGAGGCTGGACGCACCTGGCACTACGCATTACTTTCTTGAAGTAAAAACACACATTAATATTTCCTCAGTTGTAATAATTTATGACAGGTGCGCATTTATCTGTGTATCTGTTTCAGGGTTTAGTTATAGGTAATACATATTTTAAGAAAAAGAGGATAAATAAGTATACAAGATATGATGTAGGGCGAAATGACAGTAGTTTGTTGGATTATGTATTGGTAGATAAAAGACTGTTGAGTAGACTTCAGGATGTACATGTTTATAGAGGGGCCACAGATATTTCAGATCACTTTCTAGTTGTAGCTACACTGAGAGTAAAAGGTAGATGGGACACAAGGAGAACAGAAGTATCAGGGAAGAGAGAGGTGAAGGTTTATAAACTAAAAGAGGAGGCAGATAGAGTAAGATATAAACAGCTATTAGAGGATAGATGGGCTAATGAGAGCATAGGCAATGGGGTCGAGGAGGTATGGGGTAGGTTTAAAAATGTAGTGTTAGAGTGTTCAGCAGAAGTTTGTGGTTACAGGAAAGTGGGTGCGGGAGGGAAGAGGAGCGATTGGTGGAATGATGATGTAAAGAGAGTAGTAAGGGAGAAAAAGTTAGCATATGAGAAGTTTTTACAAAGTAGAAGTGATGCAAGGAGGGAAGAGTATATGGAGAAAAAGAGAGAGGTTAAGAGAGTGGTGAAGCAATGTAAAAAGAGAGCAAATGAGAGAGTGGGTGAGATGTTATCAACAAATTTTGTTGAAAATAAGAAAAAGTTTTGGAGTGAGATTAACAAGTTAAGAAAGCCTAAAGAACAAATGGATTTGTCAGTTAAAAATAGGAGAGGAGAGTTATTAAATGGAGAGTTAGAGGTATTGGGAAGATGGAGCGAATATTTTGAGGAATTGTTAAATGTTGATGAAGATAGGGAAGCTGTGATTTCGTGTATAGGGCAAGGAGGAATAACATCTTGTAGGAGTGAGGAAGAGCCAGTTGTGAGTATGGGGGAAGTTCGTGAGGCAGTAGGTAAAATGAAAAGGGGTAAGGCAGCCGGGATTGATGGGATAAAGATAGAAATGTTAAAAGCAGGTGGGGATATAGTTTTGGAGTGGTTGGTGCAATTATTTAATAAATGTATGGAAGAGGGTAAGGTACCTAGGGACTGGCAGGGAGCATGCATAGTTCCTTTGCATAATGGCAAAGGGGATAAAAGAGAGTGCAAAAATTATAGGGGGATAAGTCTGTTGAGTATACCTGGTAAAGTGTATAGTAGAGTTATTATTGAAAGAATTAAGAGTAAGACGGAGAATAGGATAGCAGATGAACAAGGAGGCTTTAGGAAAGGTAGGGGGTGTGTGGACCAGGTGTTTACAGTGAAACATATAAGTTAACAGTATTTAGATAAGGCTAAAGAGGTCTTTGTGGCATTTATGGATTTGGAAAAGGCGTATGACAGGGTGGATAGGGGGGCAATGTGGCAGATGTTGCAGGTGTATGGTGTAGGAGGTAGGTTACTGAAAGCAGTGAAGAGTTTTTACGAGGACAGTGAGGCTCAAGTTAGAGTATGTAGGAAAGTGGGAAATTATTTCCCAGTAAAAGTAGGCCTTAGACAAGGATGTGTGATGTCACCGTGGTTGTTTAATATATTTATAGATGGGGTTGTAAGAGAAGTAAATGCGAGGGTCTTGGCAAGAGGCGTGGAGTTAAAAGATAAAGAATCACACATAAAGTGGGAGTTGTCACAGTTGCTCTTTGCTGATGACACTGTGCTCCTGGGAGATTTTGAAGAGAAGTTGCAGAGATTGGTGGATGAATTTGGTAGGGTGTGCAAAAGAAGAAAATTAAAAGTGAATACAGGAAAGAGTAAGGTTATGAGGATAACAAAAAGATTAGGTGATGAAAGATTGGATATCAGATTGGAGGGAGAGAGTATGGAGGAGGTGAATGTATTCAGATATTTGGGAGTGGACGTGTCAGCGGATGGGTCTATGAAAGATGAGGTGAATCATAGAATTGATGAGGGGAAAAGGGTGAGTGGTGCACTTAGGAGTCTGTGGAGACAAAGAACTTTGTCCTTGGAGGCAAAGAGGGGACTGTATGAGAGTATAGTTTTACCAACGCTCTTATATGGGTGTGAAGCATGGGTGATGAATGTTGCAGCGAGGAGAAGGCTGGAGGCAGTGGAGATGACATGTCTGAGGGCAATGTGTGGTGTGAATATAATGCAGAGAATTCGTAGTTTGGAAGTTAGGAGGAGGTGCGGGATTGCCAAAACTGTTGTCCAGAGGGCTGAGGAAGGGTTGTTGAGGTGGTTCGGACATGTAGAGAGAATGGAGCGAAACAGAATGACTTCAAGAGTGTATCAGTCTGTAGTGGAAGGAAGGCGCGGTAGGGGTCGGCCTAGGAAAGGTTGGAGGGAGCGGGTAAAGGAGGTTTTGTGTGCGAGGGGCTTGGACTTCCAGCAGGCATGCGTGAGCGTGTTTGATAGGAGTGAATGGAGACAAATGGTTTTTAATACTTGACGTGCTGTTGGAGTGTGAGCAAAGTAACATTTATGAAGGGATTCAGGGAAACCGGCAGGCCGGACTTGAGTCCTGGAGATGGGAAGTACAGTGCCTGCACTCTGAAGGAGGGGTGTTAATGTTGCAGTTTAAAAACTGTAGTGTAAAGCACCCTTCTGGCAAGACAGTGATGGAGTGAATGATGGTGAAAGTTTTTCTTTTTCGGGTCACCCTGCCTTGGTGGGAATCGGCCAGTGTGATAATAAAAAAATAAAAAAATGTTTCAGGGTATTTGCTTACATAGATCAGAGAATTCACCATGATATTCGGGCCGAAGTCTTATGAAATCTCACGGTCAGTATCCCTTATATCCCCCACACGACAGATCTCTTTCAAGTTCTACATGATTATTTCACACACTACTCTGGAATATAAACAACTGCCCATGCCGTTGCATCCAGCAATCCCCTAAATTGCAAACGCAATCCCAGCAACACTCCAAAAACAGTTACACTGCCTGTGACGCAGTAACACGAAATTCAACCATCTTTCTCTCCTCTCCTTCCTGCCATGCCTCACACAGAAGTGCACAGCATAGTATGCTGTGTCCAACTCTTCACACGAGCATATGTCATCTCCGTCACCACCCGTCGGTAAAGATCACCGGCAGTGTTACACTGGAGGAAAAAAACTTCCTCATTCTTCTCCACAAAGACTCCCAGTCATACAAAAGGAACACATCCTGGACAGGTGGCCTTGCTTTATATATTAACAATAAATACAATCTCCTCACTGGAACACTTCCTGGGTTATAATACCGTTTTCAACGTTCTTATTAAATACGAACACTCCCTCAGCTTCGCCTCCTAAATTCGTCCCGAAATTGTTCATATATACCCTCCAGTGTGGCACCAGACGCTAGTACCCTAACCTTGACTGTACCCTAGTGCGCCACCAGGTGAGTCTCGTAAGAGCGTCAAACCCTTCGACGGAGGTCAACTAACCCTAACTCTCTTCCCTCCTTCGCGGTCAAAGCAACCCTCCCCCCCCGCGTCAGAAGACAAAATCTCCTAGCTCAGACTAGTAGATTTCAACACCTTATTTGAGCCCCATCCTTCGTGAAGTAACATAACACTGAAACATAATTAGCTTTTCTTCCCACTGTGTAATTGTCATGTGGAGAGGGTAGCAGCACGCTGTTAATATACCCGATTTTGTTAAAAAAATCACATTTTGTTCCTTACGCAGTTTAGAAAAAGTCTCCTGAATCTTCTTCACCAGCGCCCCGTCAGGGAGCGAACGTTAACTATGTACAGTATCTTATTATAGACCAGAGAGCAGATAATATTTATCCTTTGTAAGAGTGTGAGCTGCCACGGCCACAGAACCTTCCCATAACTTTAACGAACTTGTCCAACACTCAAGGTTATGATCCTAGCTCTTAGCTTTCAACCTCTCCAATTTCAGGGTTTTTCCCTCAGTCCTCAAAGCTATAACTGACACAACACAGCCTCAAATAATTAAGCAAACAAATACCTGTGCAGGTTACATCTTTGCTGTCACATAGATCTGCCATCACTATCTCATCCCGCCTTTCTATCATTCCATCATCTTCTACTGCTTATCTATTTTTTCTTGGCCAGTTAGGAAAATCTTCCCTTACTGTCCCACATCCTTCAACATTCGTACATTAAGTTTCCAACATGATTTATATTTCACCTCTATCCCGTCCTAATTTACATTGACCAGTACTGTCAAATGATCAGAGTACACTGCCATCTCTGTATCGACCGCCCTCACCACGGTCCCTTCTCTCCATAAACACTAGCGAAAAGTACCTTATAACTGCGTTTAATATACGTTAGCTCAGGCGAGATCACTCCCCCTTCCCCTCACCCCCTCAATAATGTCCGTCAAGCACACTCCTCGCATCAAATCACTCAGCTCAGCTGAGAAATGCCTCGCTCCTCTCAGCGAGACACCCTTCCTCCTCAAAACACATTGCTAGCACCCAGCCACAAAAGACAGCCTGGGCAAGTAACGGAGATGATGTACCAGATCCTCTCTCTCTCTCTAAAAAAAAAACAGTAATTTTTAACCCCTTACATCACCTCCAGCTGGTGTATACACACAATGCTTCGATCACACCCATCCATCACCCATCACCCTCCTTTCACACCCAACACTTTCACACAGATGCAACACAAGAGGACCGTAACTCTCTCTCAAGGATTGCAACTCCTCCTTTAAAACCAGCAGATAGCAACAGGTTGCTTACATATCCCTTGACATCCTCTACCGTCCTGACGCCTGCACCTCCTCCACCGTCCTGACGCCTGCACCTCCTCCACCGTCCTGACGCCTGCACCTCCTCCACCGTCCTGACGCCTGCACCTCCTTCACCGTCCTGATGCCTGCACCTCCTCCACCGTCCTGACGCCAGCACCTCCTCCACCGTCCTGATGTCTGCACCTCCTCCACCATCCTGACGCCTGCACCTCCTCCACCGTCCTGACGCCTGCACCTCCTGCACCTGCACTGCCCCTTCAACACTTTTCACCTCCCCGGCCGCCACTCTCGTTACCTCTTCATCCAGCAGTATCACCAGAACTACTGCTGCTGACACTGCTGCTGACACTGGTGATATCGCTGACGCTACTGCTGTTGTTAACTCTTGATGGCGCTGTATACCTGCTTAACCTTATCCAATTGTTATCTGTTTTTATGAGACACGTACTCCATATACCCAGAGTCTACACAATTGTCCTTTATGTACACGTCTGTCCCACGTACGTCACTAGTACGCAGCAGAGTACGCAGCAGAGTATGTAGCAGAGTACGCAGCAGAGTACGCAGCAGAGTACGCAGCAGAGTACGCAGCAGAGTACGCAGCAGAGTATGTAGCAGAGTACGCAGCAGAGTACGCAGCAGAGTATGTAGCAGAGTACGCAGCAGAGTACGCAGCAGAGTATGTAGCAGAGTACGCAGCAGAGTATGTAGCAGAGTATGCAGCAGAGTACGCAGCAGAGTATGTAGCAGAGTACGCAGCAGAGTACGCAGCAGAGTACGCAGCAGAGTACGCAGCAGAGTACGCAGCAGAGTATGTAGCAGAGTACGCAGCAGAGTACGCAGCAGAGTATGTAGCAGAGTATTTCCTGAACATTTTAGCAAGTTCTGGGACATGGGATATTGTCAGGTGACAAATGAGCGCATCCATACCCAATATTTTATTAATAAGAAGGTTAGACACAACAGCTGCATTCTGTATGTGTATTATCCATTATTGTAACGTAATCTCTTATGGAACATAAGAGATTACGTTACAGTAGTAACGGTTAGAAGAAGCTTAGGGCTGGCTATTAAATTCTATTTATTCTACCTCCTGATAACGGAAAACTTTGAGGTCAAGCCCACCCGACCTCATGTAGGGTGGGGTGTGGAGGGGCTTGTGGGTGGGTGGCACTCAACAGTGCCTCACTCTGGCGGGAGTCACACACGCTGCCATACTCTGAGAAAACTTCCCCTCATTTCTACTGTTGCTACCTTTGCAACATTGCACAGCTCCTGGTGACACACTGAGAAGTGTGAAAGTTCTTGGGCAAAAGCTCTCCAACCCCCCCCCCCCCGTGGCTTGTCTTTCGTTGTTAAGATCGCTTGTCTGCGATTGTTTGCATATATATATATATATATATATATATATATATATATATATATATATATATATATATATATATATATATATATATATATATATATATATATATATATATATATAGTATATATATATTATTTTTTAACTGACACATCGGCCGCTTCCCACCAAGGGAGGGTGGCCCGAAAAAGAAAAACTTTCACCATCATTCACTCCATCACTGTCTTGCCAGAGGTGCACTTACACTACAGTTATAAACCGGCAATATTAACACCCCTCCTTCAGAGTGTAGACACTGTACTTTTCATCTCCAGGACTCAAGTCCGGCCTGCCGGTTTCTCTGAATCCCATCATAAATGTTACCTTGCTCATACTCCAAGAGCACATCAAGTCCGAAAAACCATTTGTCTCCATTCGCTTCTAACACGCTCACGCATACTTACCTGGAGGTTACCTGGAGGTTATTCCGGGGATCAACGCCCCCGCGGCCCGGTCCATGACCAGGCCTCCCGATGGATCAGGGCCTGATCAACTAGGCTGTTACTGCTGGCCGCACGCAGTCCGACGTACGAGCCACAGCCCGGCTGATCCGGCACTGACTTTAGGTATCTGTCCAGCTCTCTCTTGAAGGCAGCCAGGGGTTGCTGAAAGTTCAAGCCCCTCGAACACAAATCCTCCTTTACCCCCTCCCTCCAACCTTTCTTAGGCCGGCCTCTACACCGCCTTCCCTCCACTAAAGATTTATGCACTCTCAAAGTCATTCTATTTTGTTCCTTCCTCTCAACATGTCCGAATCACCTCAACAATCCCTCCTCAACCCTCTGGATAATAGTTTTGGTAATCCCACACCTCCTCCTAATTTCCAAACTACGGATTCTCTGCATTATATTCACACCACACATTGCACTCAGACAAGACATCTCCACTGTCTCCAGCCTTCTCCTTGTTGCAGCATTCACCATCCATGCTTCACATCCATATAAGAGCGTTAGTATGACTATACTCTCCTACATTCCCCTCTTTGCTACCATGGACAATTTTCTTTGTCTCCACAGACTCTCCAGCTTCACTTATTACGTCTTTAGATGTAATAAACGAAGTTTGCACCTAAACGCAGAGCCACGACGCACTTTTCAAAGATAATATGGCAGCAACAAAGATAAAGAATCCAGAGTGGAAGAAACTAAAGAAATCCGCTCACACGACAATATAAATGGAAGACATTGATCACAGACTTGAGGCTGAGCTGTGTTCCACTGACCGCCGGATCACTGGCTCCTCAGGGTTGCCGGACAGACTTCGGGAGGGGAAAAAACTACTGCTGATCCAATTTTTCCCCATTTTCAGATTTTCCACCCGTTTATTATTGAAAATACATTAAAGTAAAACACATCTTTTTCTTTCTTCTGGCAGTCACGTAGTGATTTAATGATAAATAATTTGTTACAGTTGGTTTCATTTACAATATTTACAATATTTACGTACTGATCAAAACGAGTGTGAGTCTCAGTATTAAAAAAAAGTGATTTTTTTCCTAAATACTATTGGGAGAGCTGGGCGAGAGAACGTAGATCTACGATTGGACAGTTAACGTGTTAAATCTAACTAGATCATAAATGCAATGGTAACATTAACATTTTTTGGAACAAATCCTATCTAACCATTTTACGTTTTACGTTTATAATTAATATCTGACGACTATGGATTTATACGCAAATATTTGTAATTTGAGACTCTTTAACTGCATATGCAAATTACCAGTCAAGGCAGAGAGTGGATGAGTTGAGTTGAAAGAGAAATAATCGTAAGATGCCTTTCAATGATTTGTTCTAATGATGCATTCTCCCGTCCTCAGACAAGTTTAATCATTCTTAAAATAACAGTGATCATGCACTGGAAGATTGCAGTCCAAAGAATGTTCAATTCTGATAAAGAAAGAAGTGCAATAGACACTTGCTGCTTACTGCTCTGTCTATCAACGTCAAGGGTCATGACGTGTGTTTGTTGACGTTCTTTCCAAAGCCATAAAATTATTTTTTTTTTTTTAGCCTAGGTTCCAGTTCGAAGAATAATTTTACCCATGCAATATTTCCCTCATTGTGCCCCCCCCCAAAGGCTCTGATTTCTCCCCTCTGCCCCACCTGCCAATTAAGGAGGTCCCCCATCATTCTGGCAACTATATGGGTGATACATCTTATGTTGACGGGCTGAGAGGCTGTAAATATTGTCTTAAACACATTACTAGAAAAATTTAAGAAGGTTCATAAAGATTTTTATATTAAAGTGTAGATAAATGGTTCAGAGAACCGACGAGTTGATAAATGAGACACACATATACAACACTTGGGTATCTTCAGTGAGGAAACACAGTGGCTTTCTCAGTCCAGTACAGGAAAAAAGTGGTTGAAGATCAGGAGTTTGAGGTAATCAATCCCTCAGTGAAACATTTCCACACTGAAGATACCTAAGCGTTGCACATGTGTCTAATTTATTAAACAAAACGTGCAGTGTTCGGGTAACTAGAAGTTACTCTTGTACGACTCTTGTCACGTTAGAAATAACTACGTAAATGTCGGTGTTTTGCTCTCATAAAATTATACAAAATGCAATAACATATAAACTACCAACCAGAGGCTTTATCAGTACAATACACAAGACCGAAGATGTAGAAGTTGAGGTAATCAGTCCCTCAGTCGCCTAGAAGCTGCTGTTCAACACCGCAAGTCCTGATGAATCTCAAATACTGGCGCATATATATATATATATATATATATATATATATATATATATATATATATATATATATATATATATATATATATATATATATATATATATATATATATATATATATATATATATATATATATATATATATATATTATGCTCATATATTTCGACTAACTAAAATTTATGCATGATATATTTCTAGTCAACAATTTTATGGTCACCAGCATCCAGGCACTAAAAATCTCCAGTTTTCCATCTGTGTAATTTTCTGCATGAACTGCCAGCCAAACAGGACGCCAGTTTCACCACGCATGACAGTTCCTCGAGTTCTGTTGGGTAAAAACCTTGGCAAAAAAAAAAAAATTAAGTGACATTTGTCAGTTTCCTTAAAGATAAATTAACGATGAGGCTGCTAACGTTTTGCAGGGAGGAAATAGGACCCCCAACCCAGTGGAAATAGGACCCCCAACCCAGTGGAAATAGGACCCCAACCCAGTGGAAATAGGACCCCAACCCAGTGGAAATAGGACCCCAATAGAAATAGGACCCCAGTAGAAATATGACCCCAGTAGAAATAGGACCCCAGTAGAAATAGGACCCCAGTGGAAATAGGACCCCAGTAGAAATAGGACCCCAGTAGAAATATGACCCCAGTAGAAATAGGACCCCAGTAGAAATAGGACCCCAGTAGAAATAGGACCCCAGTAGAAATAGGACCCCAGTAGAAATAGGACCCCAGTGGGAGTAAATCATTTTGAATTTCTTGAATTTTTCTATGTAATCTACACATATACTGCCATGTATGATAATTTATGTAACTGTATTTATGTGTTCCTGTACCTGAATCAACTTACACCCAGGGACATCAGCTTACACCCAGGGACATCAACTTACACCCAGGGACATCAACTTACACCCAGGGACATCAACTTACACCCAGGGACATCAACTTACACCCAGGGACATCAACTTACACCCAGGGACATCAACTTACACCCAGGGACATCAACTTACACCCAGGGACATCAACTTACACCCAGGGACATCAACTTACACCCAGGGACATCAACTTACACCCAGGGACATCAACTTACACCCAGGGACATCAACTTACACCCAGGGACATCAACTTACACCCAGGGACATCAACTTACACCCAGGGACATCAACTTACACCCAGGGACATCAACTTACACCCAGGGACATCAACTTACACCCAGGGACATCAACTTACACCCAGGGACATCAACTTACACCCAGGGACATCAACTTACACCCAGGGACATCAACTTACACCCAGGGACATCAACTTACACCCAGGGACATCAACTTACACCCAGGGACATCAACTTACACCCAGGGACATCAACTTACACCCAGGGACATCAACTTACACCCAGGGATATCAACTTACACCCAGGGACATCAACTTACACCCAGTGACATCAACTTACACCCAGGGACATCAACTTACACCCAGGAACATCAACTTACACCCAGGGACATCAACTTAAACCCAGGGACATCAACTTACACCCAGGGACATCAACTTACACCCAGGGACATCAACTTACACCCAGGGACATCAACTTACACCCAGGGACATCAACTTACACCCAGGGACATCAACTTACACCCAGGGACATCAACTTACACCCAGGGACATCAACTTACACCCAGGGACATCAACTTACACCCAGGGACATCAACTTACACCCAGGGACATCAACTTACACCCAGGGACATCAACTTACACCCAGGGACATCAACTTACACCCAGGGACATCAACTTACACCCAGGGACATCAACTTACACCCAGGGACATCAACTTACACCCAGGGACATCAACTTACACCCAGGGACATCAATCTTCCCATTTTCTATGTCCTTAACGCTTTATTTTCTCTTGTTAACCTCTATTACTACACCTTCATGTCAACCTCAACACTTCCTTCATGTCAACCTCAACACTTCCTTCATGTCAACCTCAACACTTCCTTCATGTCAACCTCAACACTTCCTTCATGTCAACCTCAACACTTCCTTCATGTCAACCTCAACACTTCCTTCATGTCAACCTCAACACTTCCTTCATGTCAACCTCAACACTTCCTTCATGTCAACCTCAACACTTCCTTCATGTCAACCTCAACACTTCCTTCATGTCAACCTCAACACTTCCTTCATGTCAACCTCAACACTTCCTTCATGTCAACCTCAACACTTCCTTCATGTCAACCTCAACACTTCCTTCATGTCAACCTCAACACTTCCTTCATGTCAACCTCAACACTTCCTTCATGTCAACCTCAACACTTCCTTCATGTCAACCTCAACACTTCCTTCATGTCAACCTCAACACTTCCTTCATGTCAACCTCAACACTTCCTTCATGTCAACCTCAACACTTCCTTCATGTCAACCTCAACACTTCCTTCATGTCAACCTCAACACTTCCTTCATGTCAACCTCAACACTTCCTTCATGTCAACCTCAACACTTCCTTCATGTCAACCTCAACACTTCCTTCATGTCAACCTCAACACTTCCTTCATGTCAACCTCAACACTTCCTTCATGTCAACCTCAACACTTCCTTCATGTCAACCTCAACACTTCCTTCATGTCAACCTCAACACTTCCTTCACTGTCAACCTCAACACTTCCTTCATGTCAACCTCAACACTTCCTTCATGTCAACCTCAACACTTCCTTCATGTCAACCTCAACACTTCCTTCATGTCAACCTCAACACTTCCTTCATGTCAACCTCAACACTTCCTTCATGTCAACCTCAACACTTCCTTCATGTCAACCTCAACACTTCCTTCATGTCAACCTCAACACTTCCTTCATGTCAACCTCAACACTTCCTTCATGTCAACCTCAACACTTCCTTCATGTCAACCTCAACACTTCCTTCATGTCAACCTCAACACTTCCTTCATGTCAACCTCAACACTTCCTTCATGTCAACCTCAACACTTCCTTCATGTCAACCTCAACACTTCCTTCATCAACCTCAACACTTCCTTCATGTCAACCTCAACACTTCCTTCATGTCAACCTCAACACTTCCTTCATGTCAACCTCAACACTTCCTTCATGTCAACCTCAACACTTCCTTCATGTCAACCTCAACACTTCCTTCATCAGCCTCAACACTTCCTTCATGTCAACCTCAACACTTCCTTCATGTCAACCTCAACACTTCCTTCATGTCAACCTCAACACTTCCTTCATGTCAACCTCAACACTTCCTTCATGTCAACCTCAACACTTCCTTCATGTCAACCTCAACACTTCCTTCATGTCAACCTCAACACTTCCTTCACGTCAACCTCAACACTTCCTTCATGTCAACCTCAACACTTCCTTCATGTCAACCTCAACACTTCCTTCATGTCAACCTCAACACTTCCTTCATGTCAACCTCAACACTTCCTTCATGTCAACCTCAACACTTCCTTCATGTCAACCTCAACACTTCCTTCACGTCAACCTCAACACTTCCTTCATGTCAACCTCAACACTTCCTTCATGTCAACCTCAACACTTCCTTCATGTCAACCTCAACACTTCCTTCATCAACCTCAACACTTCCTTCATGTCAACCTCAACACTTCCTTCATGTCAACCTCAACACTTCCTTCATGTCAACCTCAACACTTTCACTCAACCTCAACACTTCCTTCATGTCAACCTCAACACTTCCTTCATGTCAACCTCAACACTTCCTTCATCAACCTCAACACTTCCTTCATGTCAACCTCAACACTTCCTTCATGTCAACCTCAACACTTCCTTCATGTCAACCTCAACACTTCCTTCATGTCAACCTCAACACTTCCTTCATGTCAACCTCAACACTTCCTTCATGTCAACCTCAACACTTCCTTCATGTCAACCTCAACACTTCCTTCATGTCAACCTCAACACTTCCTTCATGTCAACCTCAACACTTCCTTCATGTCAACCTCAACACTTCCTTCATGTCAACCTCAACACTTCCTTCATGTCAACCTCAACACTTCCTTCATGTCAACCTCAACACTTCCTTCATGTCAACCTCAACACTTCCTTCATGTCAACCTCAACACTTCCTTCATGTCAACCTCAACACTTCCTTCACGTCAACCTCAACACTTCCTTCATGTCAACCTCAACACTTCCTTCATGTCAACCTCAACACTTCCTTCATGTCAACCTCAACACTTCCTTCATGTCAACCTCAACACTTCCTTCACGTCAACCTCAACACTTCCTTCATGTCAACCTCAACACTTCCTTCATGTCAACCTCAACACTTCCTTCATGTCAACCTCAACACTTCCTTCATGTCAACCTCAACACTTCCTTCATGTCAACCTCAACACTTCCTTCATGTCAACCTCAACACTTCCTTCATGTCAACCTCAACACTTCCTTCATGTCAACCTCAACACTTCCTTCATGTCAACCTCAACACTTCCTTCATGTCAACCTCAACACTTCCTTCATGTCAACCTCAACACTTCCTTCATGTCAACCTCAACACTTCCTTCATGTCAACCTCAACACTTCCTTCATGTCAACCTCAACACTTCCTTCATGTCAACCTCAACACTTCCTTCATGTCAACCTCAACACTTCCTTCATGTCAACCTCAACACTTCCTTCATGTCAACCTCAACACTTCCTTCATGTCAACCTCAACACTTCCTTCATGTCAACCTCAACACTTCCTTCATGTCAACCTCAACACTTCCTTCATGTCAACCTCAACACTTCCTTCATGTCAACCTCAACACTTCCTTCATGTCAACCTCAACACTTCCTTCATGTCAACCTCAACACTTCCTTCATGTCAACCTCAACACTTCCTTCATGTCAACCTCAACACTTCCTTCATGTCAACCTCAACACTTCCTTCATGTCAACCTCAACACTTCCTTCATGTCAACCTCAACACTTCCTTCATGTCAACCTCAACACTTCCTTCATGTCAACCTCAACACTTCCTTCATGTCAACCTCAACACTTCCTTCATGTCAACCTCAACCTCAAACACACTTCCTTCATGTCAACCTCAACACTTCCTTCATGTCAACCTCAACACTTCCTTCATGTCAACCTCAACACTTCCTTCATGTCAACCTCAACACTTCCTTCATGTCAACCTCAACACTTCCTTCATGTCAACCTCAACACTTCCTTCATGTCAACCTCAACACTTCCTTCATGTCAACCTCAACACTTCCTTCATGTCAACCTCAACACTTCCTTCATGTCAACCTCAACACTTCCTTCATGTCAACCTCAACACTTCCTTCATGTCAACCTCAACACTTCCTTCATGTCAACCTCAACACTTCCTTCATGTCAACCTCAACACTTCCTTCATGTCAACCTCAACACTTCCTTCATGTCAACCTCAACACTTCCTTCATGTCAACCTCAACACTTCCTTCATGTCAACCTCAACACTTCCTTCATGTCAACCTCAACACTTCCTTCATGTCAACCTCAACACTTCCTTCATGTCAACCTCAACACTTCCTTCATGTCAACCTCAACACTTCCTTCATGTCAACCTCAACACTTCCTTCATGTCAACCTCAACACTTCCTTCATGTCAACCTCAACACTTCCTTCATGTCAACCTCAACACTTTCATGTCAACCTCATGTCAACCTCAACACTTCCTTCATGTCAACCTCAACACTTCCTTCATGTCAACCTCAACACTTCCTTCATGTCAGCCTCAACACTTCCTTCATGTCAACCTCAACACTTTCCTTCAACACTTCCTTCATGTCAACCTCAACACTTCCTTCATGTCAACCTCAACACTTCCTTCATGTCAACCTCAACACTTCCTTCATCAACCTCAACACTTCCTTCATGTCAACCTCAACACTTTCACTCAACCTCAACACTTCCTTCATGTCAACCTCAACACTTCCTTCATGTCAACCTCAACACTTCCTTCATGTCAACCTCAACACTTCCTTCATGTCAACCTCAACACTTCCTTCATGTCAACCTCAACACTTCCTTCATGTCAACCTCAACACTTCCTTCATGTCAACCTCAACACTTCCTTCATGTCAACCTCAACACTTCCTTCATGTCAACCTCAACACTTCATGTTCAACACTTCCTTCATGTCAACCTCAACACTTCCTTCATGTCAACCTCAACACTTCCTTCATGTCAACCTCAACACTTCCTTCATGTCAACCTCAACACTTCCTTCATGTCAACCTCAACACTTCCTTCATGTCAACCTCAACACTTCCTTCATGTCAACCTCAACACTTCCTTCATGTCAACCTCAACACTTCCTTCATGTCAACCTCAACACTTCCTTCATGTCAACCTCAACACTTCCTTCATGTCAACCTCAACACTTCCTTCATGTCAACCTCAACACTTCCTTCATGTCAACCTCAACACTTCCTTCATCAACCTCAACACTTCCTTCATGTCAACCTCAACACTTCCTTCATGTCAACCTCAACACTTCCGTCATGTCAACCTCAACACTTCCTTCATGTCAACCTCAACACTTCCTTCATGTCAACCTCAACACTTCCTTCACAACCTCAACACTTCCTTCATGTCAACCTCAACACTTCCTTCATGTCAACCTCAACACTTCCTTCATGTCAACCTCAACACTTCCTTCATGTCATCCTCAACACTTCCTTCATCAACCTCAACACTTCCTTCATGTCAACCTCAACACTTCCTTCATCAACCTCAACACTTCCTTCATCAACCTCAACACTTCCTTCATGTCAACCTCAACACTTCCTTCATGTCAACCTCAACACTTCCTTCATGTCAACCTCAACACTTCCTTCATGTCAACCTCAACACTTCCTTCATGTCAACCTCAACACTTCCTTCATGTCAACCTCAACACTTCCTTCATGTCAACCTCAACACTTCCTTCATGTCAACCTCAACACTTCCTTCATGTCAACCTCAACACTTCCTTCATGTCAACCTCAACACTTCCTTCATGTCAACCTCAACACTTCCTTCATGTCAACCTCAACACTTCCTTCATGTCAACCTCAACACTTCCTTCATGTCAACCTCAACACTTCACGTCAACCTCAACACTTCCTTCATGTCAACCTCAACACTTCCTTCATGTCAACCTCAACACTTCCTTCATGTCAACCTCAACACTTCCTTCACGTCAACCTCAACACTTCCTTCATGTCAACCTCAACACCTCCTTCATGTCAACCTCAACACTTCCTTCATGTCAACCTCAACACTTCCTTCATGTCAACCTCAACACTTCCTTCATGTCAACCTCAACACTTCCTTCATGTCAACCTCAACACTTCCTTCATGTCAGCCTCAACACTTCCTTCATGTCAACCTCAACACTTCCTTCATGTCAACCTCAACACTTCCTTCATGTCAACCTCAACACTTCCTTCATGTCAACCTCAACACCTCCTTCACGTCAACCTCAACACTTCCTTCACGTCAACCTCAACACTTCCTTCATGTCAACCTCAACACTTCCTTCATGTCAACCTCAACACTTCCTTCATGTCAACCTCAACACTTCCTTCATGTCAACCTCAACACTTCCTTCATGTCAACCTCAACACTTCCTTCATGTCAACCTCAACACTTCCTTCATGTCAACCTCAACACTTCCTTCATGTCAACCTCAACACTTCCTTCATGTCAACCTCAACACTTCCTTCATGTCAACCTCAACACTTCCTTCATGTCAACCTCAACACTTCCTTCATGTCAACCTCAACACTTCCTTCATGTCAACCTCAACACTTCCTTCAATACAACCTCAACACTTCATTCATCAAAACCACAACACTTCCTTCATGTCAACCTCAACACTTCCTTCATGTCAACCTCAACACTTCCTTCACGTCAACCTCAACACTTCCTTCATGTCAACCTCAACACTTCCTTCATGTCAACCTCAACACTTCCTTCATGTCAACCTCAACACTTCCTTCACGTCAACCTCAACACTTCCTTCATGTCAACCTCAACACTTCCTTCATGTCAACCTCAACACTTCCTTCATGTCAACCTCAACACTTCCTTCATGTCAACCTCAACACTTCCTTCATGTCAACCTCAACACTTCCTTCATGTCAACCTCAACACTTCCTTCATGTCAACCTCAACACTTCCTTCACGTCAACCTCAACACTTCCTTCATGTCAACCTCAACACTTCCTTCATGTCAACCTCAACACTTCCTTCATGTCAACCTCAACACTTCCTTCATGTCAACCTCAACACTTCCTTCATGTCAACCTCAACACTTCCTTCATGTCAACCTCAACACTTCCTTCATGTCAACCTCAACACTTCCTTCATGTCAACCTCAACACTTCCTTCATGTCAACCTCAACACTTCCTTCATGTCAACCTCAACACTTCCTTCATGTCAACCTCAACACTTCCTTCATGTCAACCACAACACTTCCTTCATCAACCTCAACACATCCTTCAAGTCAACCTCAACACTTCCTTCATGTCAACCTCAACACTTCCTTCATGTCAACCTCAACACTTCCTTCATGTCAACCTCAACACTTCCTTCATGTCAACCTCAACACTTCCTTCATGTCAACCTCAACACTTCCTTCATGTCAACCTCAACACTTCCTTCATGTCAACCTCAACACTTCCTTCATGTCAACCTCAACACTTCCTTCATGTCAACATCAAAAATAACTACATGTCAACCTCAACAATTACTACATGTCAAGCTCAACACTTCCTTCATGTCAACCTCAACACTTCCTTCATGTCAACCTCAACACTTCCTTCATGTCAACCTCAACACTTCCTTCATGTCAACCTCAACACTTCCTTCATGTCAACCTCAACACTTCCTTCATGTCAACCTCAACACTTCCTTCATGTCAACCTCAACACTTCCTTCATGTCAACCTCAACACTTCCTTCATGTCAACCTCAACACTTCCTTCATGTCAACCTCAACACTTCCTTCATGTCAACCTCAACACTTCCTTCATGTCAACCTCAACACTTCCTTCATGTCAACCTCAACACTTCCTTCATGTCAACCTCAACACTTCCTTCATGTCAACCTCAACACTTCCTTCATGTCAACCTCAACACTTCCTTCATGTCAACCTCAACACTTCCTTCATGTCAACCTCAACACTTCCTTCATCAACCTCAACACTTCCTTCATGTCAACCTCAACACTTCCTTCATGTCAACCTCAACACTTCCTTCATGTCAACCTCAACACTTCCTTCATGTCAACCTCAACACTTCCTTCATGTCAACCTCAACACTTCCTTCATGTCAACCTCAACACTTCCTTCATGTCAACCTCAACACTTCCTTCATGTCAACCTCAACACTTCCTTCATGTCAACCTCAACACTTCCTTCACGTCAACCTCAACACTTCCTTCATGTCAACCTCAACACTTCCTTCATGTCAACCTCAACACTTCCTTCATGTCAACCTCAACACTTCCTTCATCAACCTCAACACTTCCTTCATGTCAACCTCAACACTTCCTTCCTGTCAACCTCAACACTTCCTTCATGTCAACCTCAACACTTCCTTCATGTCAACCTCAACACTTCCTTCATGTCAACCTCAACACTTCCTTCATGTCAACCTCAACACTTCCTTCATGTCAACCTCAACACTTCCTTCATGTCAACCTCAACACTTCCTTCATGTCAACCTCAACACTTCCTTCATGTCAACCTCAACACTTCCTTCATGTCAACCTCAACACTTCCTTCATGTCAACCTCAACACTTCCTTCATGTCAACCTCAACACTTCCTTCATGTCAACCTCAACACTTCCTTCATGTCAACCTCAACACTTCCTTCATGTCAACCTCAACACTTCCTTCATGTCAACCTCAACACTTCCTTCATGTCAACCTCAACACTTCCTTCATGTCAACCTCAACACTTCCTTCATGTCAACCTCAACACTTCCTTCATGTCAACCTCAACACTTCCTTCATGTCAACCTCAACACTTCCTTCATGTCAACCTCAACACTTCCTTCATGTCAACCTCAACACTTCCTTCATGTCAACCTCAACACTTCCTTCATGTCAACCTCAACACTTCCTTCATGTCAACCTCAACACTTTCACTCAACCTCAACACTTCCTTCATGTCAACCTCAACACTTCCTTCATGTCAACCTCAACACTTCCTTCATGTCAACCTCAACACTTCCTTCATCAACCTCAACACTTCCTTCATGTCAACCTCAACACTTTCCTTCAACACTTCCTTCATGTCAACCTCAACACTTCCTTCATGTCAACCTCAACACTTCCTTCATGTCAACCTCAACACCTCCTTCATGTCAACCTCAACACTTCCTTCATGTCAACCTCAACACTTCCTTCATGTCAACCTCAACACTTCCTTCATGTCAACCTCAACACTTCCTTCATGTCAACCTCAACACTTCCTTCATGTCAACCTCAACACTTCCTTCATGTCAACCTCAACACTTCCTTCATGTCAACCTCAACACTTCCTTCATGTCAACCTCAACACTTCCTTCATGTCAACCTCAACACTTTCACTCAACCTCAACACTGTCAACCTCAACACTTCCTTCATGTCAACCTCAACACTTCCTTAATGTCAACCTCAACACTTCCTTCATGTCAACCTCAACACTTCCTTCATGTCAACCTCAACACTTCCTTCATCAACCTCAACACTTCCTTCACGTCAACCTCAACACTTCCTTCATGTCAACCTCAACACTTCCTTCATGTCAACCTCAACACTTCCTTCATGTCAACCTCAACACTTTCCTTCATGTCAACCTCAACACTTCCTTCATGTCAACCTCAACACTTCCTTCATGTCAACCTCAACACTTCCTTCATGTCAACCTCAACACTTCCTTCATGTCAACCTCAACACTTCCTTCATGTCAACCTCAACACTTCCTTCATGTCAACCTCAACACTTCCTTCATGTCAACCTCAACACTTCCTTCATGTCAACCTCAACACTTCCTTCATGTCAACCTCAACACTTCCTTCATGTCAACCTCAACACTTCCTTCATGTCAACCTCAACACTTCCTTCATGTCAACCTCAACACTTCCTTCATGTCAACCTCAACACTTCCTTCATGTCAACCTCAACACTTCCTTCACGTCAACCTCAACACTTCCTTCATGTCAACCTCAACACTTTCACTCAACCTCAACACTTCCTTCATGTCAACCTCAACACTTCCTTCATGTCAACCTCAACACTTCCTTCATGTCAACCTCAACACTTCCTTCATGTCAACCTCAACACTTCCTTCATGTCAACCTCAACACTTCCTTCATGTCAACCTCAACACTTCCTTCATGTCAACCTCAACACTTCCTTCATGTCAACCTCAACACTTCCTTCATGTCAACCTCAACACTTCCTTCATGTCAACCTCAACACTTCCTTCATGTCAACCTCAACACTTCCTTCATGTCAACCTCAACACTTCCTTCATGTCAACCTCAACACTTCCTTCATGTCAACCTCAACACTTCCTTCATGTCAACCTCAACACTTCCTTCATGTCAACCTCAACACTTCCTTCATGTCAACCTCAACACTTCCTTCATGTCAACCTCAACACTTCCTCATGTCAACCTCAACACTCCTTCATGTCAACCTCAACACTTCCTTCACTTCCTTCATGTCAACCTCAACACTTCCTTCATGTCAACCTCAACACTTCCTTCATGTCAACCTCAACACTTCCTTCATGTCAACCTCAACACTTCCTTCATGTCCACCTCAACACTTCCTGCATGTCAACCTCAACAGTTCATGTCATCCTCAACACTTCCTTCATGTCAACCTCAACACTTCCTTCATGTCAACCTCAACACTTCCTTCATGTCAACCTCAACACTTCCTTCATGTCAACCTCAACACTTCCTTCATGTCAACCTCAACACTTCCTTCATGTCAACCTCAACACTTCCTTCATGTCAACCTCAACACTTCCTTCATGTCAACCTCAACACTTCCTTCATGTCAACCTCAACACTTCCTTCATGTCAACCTCAACACTTCCTTCATGTCAACCTCAACACTTCCTTCATGTCAACCTCAACACTTCCTTCATGTCAACCTCAACACTTCCTTCATGTCAACCTCAACACTTCCTTCATGTCAACCTCAACACTTCCTTCATGTCAACCTCAACACTTCCTTCATGTCAACCTCAACACTTCCTTCAAACCTCAACACTTCCTTCATGTCAACCTCAACACTTCCTTCATGTCAACCTCAACACTTCCTTCATGTCAACCTCAACACTTCCTTCATGTCAACCTCAACACTTCCTTCACGTCAACCTCAACACTTCCTTCATGTCAACCTCAACACTCATGTCAACCTCAACACTTCCTTCATGTCAACCTCAACACTTCCTTCATGTCAACCTCAACACTTCCTTCATGTCAACCTCAACACTTCCTTCATGTCAACCTCAACACTTCCTTCATGTCAACCTCAACACTTCCTTCATGTCAACCTCAACACTTCCTTCATGTCAACCTCAACACTTCCTTCATGTCAACCTCAACACTTCCTTCATGTCAACCTCAACACTTCCTTCATGTCAACCTCAACACTTCCTTCATGTCAACCTCAACACTTCCTTCATGTCAACCTCAACACTTCCTTCATGTCAACCTCAACACTTCCTTCATGTCAACCTCAACACTTCCTTCATGTCAACCTCAACACTTCCTTCATGTCAACCTCAACACTTCCTTCATGTCAACCTCAACACTTCCTTCACGTCAACCTCAACACTTCCTTCATGTCAACCTCAACACTTCCTTCATGTCAACCTCAACACTTCCTTCATGTCAACCTCAACACTTTCATGTCAACCTCAACACTTCCTTCATGTCAACCTCAACACTTCCTTCATGTCAACCTCAACACTTCCTTCATGTCAACCTCAACACTTCCTTCATGTCAACCTCAACACTTCCTTCATGTCAACCTCAACACTTCCTTCATGTCAACCTCAACACTTCCTTCATGTCAACCTCAACACTTCCTTCATGTCAACCTCAACACTTCCTTCATGTCAACCTCAACACTTCCTTCATGTCAACCTCAACACTTCCTTCATGTCAACCTCAACACTTCCTTCCTTCACGACAACCTCAACACTTCCTTCATGTCAACCTCAACACTTCCTTCATGTCAGCCTCAACACTTCCTTCATGTCAACCTCAACACTTCCTTCATGTCAACCTCAACACTTCCTTCATGTCAACCTCAACACTTCCTTCCTTCACGTCAACCTCAACACTTCCTTCATGTCAACCTCAACACTTCCTTCATGTCAACCTCAACACTTCCTTCATGTCAACCTCAACACTTCCTTCAAGTCGACCTCAACACATCCTTCAACACTGTCAACCTCAACACTTCCTTCATGTCAACCTCAACACTTCCTTCATGTCAACCTCAACACTTCCTTCACAACCTCAACACTTCCTTCATGTCAACCTCAACACTTCCTTCATGTCAACCTCAACACTTCCTTCATGTCAACCTCAACACTTCCTTCATGTCAACCTCAACACTTCCTTCATGTCAACCTCAACACTTCCTTCATGTCAACCTCAACACTTCCTTCATGTCAACCTCAACACTTCCTTCATGACAACCAAAACACTTCCTTCCTTCATGTCAACCTCAACACTTCCTTCATGTCAACCTCAACACCTTCCTTCATGTCAACCTCAACACTTCCTTCATGTCAACCTCAACACTTCCTTCATGTCAACCTCAACACTTCCTTCATGTCAACCTCAACACTTCCTTCATGTCAACCTCAACACTTCCTTCATGTCAACCTCAACACTTCCTTCATGTCAACCTCAACACTTCCTTCATGTCAACCTCAACACTTCCTTCATGTCAACCTCAACCCTTCCTTCATGTCAACCTCAACACTTCCTTCATGTCAACCTCAACACTTCCTTCATGTCAACCTCAACACTTCCTTCATGTCAACCTCAACACTTCCTTCATGTCAACCTCAACACTTCCTTCATGTCAACCTCAACACTTCCTTCATGTCAACCTCAACACTTCCTTCATGTCAACCTCAACACTTCCTTCATGTCAACCTCAACACTTCCTTCATGTCAACCTCAACACTTCCTTCATGTCAACCTCAACACTTCCTTCATGTCAACCTCAACACTTCCTTCATGTCAACCTCAACACTTCCTTCATGTCAACCTCAACACTTCCTTCATGTCAACCTCAACACTTCCTTCATGTCAACCTCAACACTTCCTTCATGTCAACCTCAACACTTCCTTCATGTCAACCTCAACACTTCCTTCATGTCAACCTCAACACTTCCTTCATGTCAACCTCAACACCTCCTTCACGTCAACCTCAACACTTCCTTCATGTCAACCTCAACACTTCCTTCATGTCAACCTCAACACTTCCTTCATGTCAACCTCAACACTTCCTTCATGTCAACCTCAACACTTCCTTCATGTCAACCTCAACACTTCCTTCATGTCAAACTCAACTCATATCAAATACGTTCATAACAACTCTTCCTATTGTTTATATCCATCCTACTCTTTCTATCCTTTGTTTACACTTCAGTTTACTCCTTTTAAATTTATTCCATGTTTATCTCTATCTTCTGTTGTCGCCCCATCTTTCACATTTTCTCCCATCTTCCTATCTTCTGCTTCTACATTCTCAATTCCCATTATTTCTACCTCACATCTTCCCATCTTTAGATTTTATTACATATCTCTCCATTTATTACATATCTCTCCATTTCCTATTTGCATTTCATATCTTTCCATCTTTTGTTTACATTTCACATCTTCCCATCTTCTGTTTGTTTTTCATATCTTTCCATTTTCTGTTTGCATTTCATATTCCTATCATCTGTTTACATATCTTTCCATCTTCTGTTTACAATGAATGTCTTCCCACCTTTTGTTATAATTTCTGCATTAAAAAAACATCGTCTATTGTCTCTTTCCACTTTCTATTTCTAACAGCAGATTTACCCATTTTCTATCTCCACTCCTCCTCTTCCTATCTTCCATTACCAACCCGTCTCTTCCACCATCCTCCAGGATTGATGGCTGGTGGTCCATCATCGTCTTTATGCTCTGTTAGTCAGTTCTCTGATGCTTGTAGTGCTTCAATCCGCCTTTATTCCCTTGCGTTTTACCTGTCGGAATTTTAGGTGGCTTGTTGGTAGCGCCTTAGTCTGGCATCCGAAGGATCCGGGTTCGATCTTGGCTTGTTAATGAGTTGAGATTAGATAACAACTCTTGGCTTGTAAATTTAAAAGTGTAATTTTTTGTTTGAATTTATATATAATATTTCGGGTTTTTCTCCTTCATTTCACACATTACCAACACATTTTATTAAACCTTCTAATTCCATAATTTTTAAAGGGGTTGAGGGGTCAGCCAGCGAGAAGCGTCGGTCAGATGACCAAAAGTTCCAGCTGCGGGTCATTATTTGACTAAGACCAGTTTCAGGAAACACTTGTCCTGTTTCCTAACAAACCTTATCTAACCTAACCTTGTAACCTAACCTAACCTTTCCTGACCTAACCTGCTAACTCTCCAGGCGTCTAGTTTCACGTATCCATTGCTGGTACATAACACGACAAGTGGATAGCAGATAAGTCTGCCATCACTCACATACTTCACTACCCTGGTTAACATACCAGTCCCTGCTATGTAAGATATATCATCAACATGATAACACACCAGTCTGTGTTATATAACATATATCACCAACATGAAAACACACCAGTCTCTGATAAGAAGCGAATCCTTTTCAGTTACACGATTATTCCACCGGAGTCGCAAGAGGTCAACCTCTCTCTCTATACTTTCCTGTCACCGAGTCTGTCTGGTTTGTAGCACACCTTGAATTAACATTCTTCAAGGCACTGGGACAGGACAGTGCTGTCTATCTGTGGGTTTTTATAGAGCTTAGTAAACATCTTTTTACAATAGAAGTTTTGCCAAGAACAGGAACACAGTAATAAAAAGTCTGAGAACTTCAATAGCCGTCAGTAGGCGTCTAGGGGAAAAAATATTTAGAATCAAATGAATATTTCTGGAACGCGTAACTTACATACATCGGTGAACAAATTATAATTTTTCTGTACAGTGTAAATTAACATAAGGGATGTTACTGTATGTACAATGTTAATTACCTTAAAGTATGTAAATGTATACAACTGTACTTAACAATACTAGCATTAAGTATATGCATAAGGCAATATTATTATTATTATCAGAACTAAGCGCTAAACCCACAAGGGTCATACAGCGCTGCACATAAGGCAATAGATTATCGAAGATAATCTAACTTCGAACACCACTGGGGATAAAGATCACCTGGCATTAACAGCTGTGCTTTGTACAGCAATAAGCAGCACAAAGCAGCTGTACAGCATCATAACATCGGGCAGGGGCAAAGGTAGAGACAGACACGACCCAACTGGGTGAAAGAGCTTGTCCTCCGAAAAAAAGCTACAAAAAATCCCATATTACTGAATGCGAGTTAGGCAGATACCATTCTGAGTGACTCACCACACAACCACAATATGCAAACTATCACTAACTACATAAATCTCCGGAAACGAAGTTCCACAGAGAACAAGATGTATATCTCGGATCACCAATGAGAACATACTATACCAAAGAATGAGCAGTAGAAGAGAAAGGACAGACGAGATGTTGCTTCAACTGATACTGGTAGGCAGGAGCTGTCACATCTCTCGAGGCTCGTAGACAAGACGGAGTGTAAGGGTGGAGGTAAAGTCGCACAAAAGAGCTTGACACATTACCCAGCATGCACCAGGAGTGTCAAACTACCGAAGAAAAGTGAGGTAGCAGAGAGGACAGCCAATGATAACCATATTTCTGCTTGCACGGAAAGAGTTTTATATCCACACCCGAATTACTCAGTAAGTTTAATAGTATAAACCTTGGTAATAAATACCGACAAGTAGTGTTTGTTTATGTGTCTTTCTAAACCAAGTTTAATAGTCGATAATATTCTAAATGTAAGATATTTTCGTTTAAGCCATTAAGGAAAATATTGCAAAATAATATCCAACAGTATATATACATATATATATATATATATATATATATATATATATATATATATATATATATATATATATATATATATATATATATATATATATATATATATATATATATATATATATATATATATATATATATATATATGCAAAACAACCACTCTGAAAGAATAGAGAAATTCCAAGTGCTTTCGTGACTACTCACATTATCAAGGAACTAGATAGTTCCTTGATAATGTGAGTAGTCACGAAAGCGCTTGGAATTTCTCTATTCTTTCAGAGTGGTTGTTTTGCATATATATATATATATATATATATATATATATATAGATAGATATATATATATATATATATATAGATAATAGAACACAACTAGCACATATAGATACCTATAAATCAACTAGAGGCACAGCACCGTGCTATATGAGATACATTAACATTCACGCTAGCATACCAGTCCGTGTTATATAACACAAATAACACACAGATAGAAGACAAACTTATGACGACGTTTCCGCCCGACTTGGACCGATATATGTCGAATATATTCTGGCTGTCTTGACGGTTCTCCGCGGGACTGATTAATGGTCATTCTATGTTCCACTCACAACGCACGACTTATTTACGTATTGTTCCACTCACGGAAATGTGGCTGGGATTTTTTTTTTATTATTTCGTGTTGTATGAAATATTAAACTAACATCAACACACACACACACACACACACACACACACACATACACACACACACACACACACACACACACACACACACACACACACACACACACACACACACACACACACACACACCACGTCAAAGCCTCGGTGTGAGATGTGACCTTATGGAAGCAAATATTCCAACTCTTTGTAAATTAATAAAATAAATCATCTTTCATGTTGAGGAGAAAGAGAGAGAAAGAGAGAGAGAGAGAGAGAGAGAGAGAGAGAGAGAGAGAGAGAGAGAGAGAGAGAGAGAGAGAGAGAGAGAGAGAGAGAGCTCGTCAGTCACATAATATCCATCATGATATTCAACACAGCAGTTCAGTACGAGGTCAGCGTCCTCACAGACGATAATTAAAGAAAAAATGGCATAGCGGAAATGTTATTCAGGATATTTGATCAGTTATCGCCTGTTATTATTAATATTTAACGTTTATTATTAAAGATCGTTGTTTTACTACTGTTGAATAAGTTGGTTGGATAGTTGTTTAATTGGGTTTGAAGCCTATCAACCAGGTGGCTTCTAGCTCAACTTGTCACGGCCTCACCTCCAGTTCTTAGAGACCGGGGTTCGATCCCTGGACGTGTGCAAACGTTGGACATGTTTCCTTACACCTGCTGCCCCTCGTTACCTAGAAGTAAGCAGGTACCTGGGTGTTAGCCGACTGGTGTGAGTTGCATCCTGGAGATGTTTAAAAGATCCGAAGAATATTAAGTCAGTCTGCTGACGTGGTTTTACTGACCTACTAAATTCTGGGTTAATAATCCAAGTTAGATCTGCTGCTATATGATGGGTCATTAATGTTGTTCGTCGCTAGTTTACCAGCAGACAAAGATATTTTAATCCGTTCAATCCCTCAAATAGGGATTAAAGTAAATTTTCAGAGTATATACACTAAGAAATATGTACCTTTTGGCATATATATATATATATATATATATATATATATATATATATATATATATATATATATATATATATATGTCGTGCCGAATATGTAAAACTGGTCAATTAGCAAGAACTCATTTAAATTAAGTCCTTTCTGAAATTTTCTCTTATACGTTTAAATATATACTTTTTTCATTAATGTTAATGTAAAAATTTTTAATTATGCACCAAATGAATCTTAGAAACCTTACCTAACCTTATTTTAACGAGAGCAATTTATTTTGGCCTAACCAAACTAAATAAATTTTAAATACGTTTACAATAATTTAGTACTAAACAAACACAATCAAATACATTTTTTTCGTTAGGTTCAGAATGATTTTGACGAAATTATTGCATACACAAATTTTCACTTGTCCTATAATGCAAGATGAGCGTTGCTATTTAAGCCAAGATCGCAAGTTCTGCCTATTCGGCACGACATATATATATATATAAATATATATATATATATATATATATATATATATATATATATATATATATATATATATATATATATATATATATATATATATACATATATATATATATACATATATATATATATATATATATATATATATATATATATATATATATATATATATATATATATATATATATATATATATATATATATATATATATATATCCAAGATTGACTAACTGATTAATCATCTTTACTTCGCTAGTACACCACCTGTATTTGACTGAAGAAGACTACTGTGTAGGCGAAACAATACAACAATAAAGATACCCATCTGTTGTACATGTGTCTTACTCATCAACTTTATTAATGACATGTTTCGCCAACCAGTGGCTTTTGTTTTAATGAAATAAACACTGATGATGGTGGAAGAAGCGGAGTGTTGACATGTTCATTTCTTCACTCAGACGTGACATATCTGAAGCAAATTCGTTAGGAAGAGTTGCAAATGAAGACAACAGCCTCCTCCTCATCATCCTTCTCCTCCTCTCCCTCATCATCATCATCATCATCACTTCTGGTCTTCTAGTGATGCTGGAGACCCAAAGATTTTACCTTGCTTTATTCACTTTCCTGCCGCTTCTTAAAGCAGTTCTATCGCTGAACTTTTCTCATCAATCGTGTCTTGGTCTTCTTGTGCTTGGTGGAGGATTAACAGGAAAAACAATTACATCATCATCATGGTAGCAACAAATCACAACTTGTCCAAGAGTTCAAATGAAAACGTCAACTAGTTTCCATTGCTGACGTGTGGGTTAATTGTGAATTGTGTGTATCTGTCTACCATGAAGTTTGGGGGAAATCTACTCTGTATATACTCAAATCTCCCACTGAAGCTTAACGTTTTTAGTAAATAAATCTAAATATCACATATGAACACAAAGCGATGGAATCAGGGGGCACGAATTTAACTTAAATTGCAAATACCAACACTTCATCAGGGAGGATTTACGCTTATTATCAGTTCGGAAATGTTTAAACAACATTCACCGAACAGCCAAAATTATTGGAGATTACTGTATCAGCTCGCTGCCTGTGGAAACGATATTGAGAGACTAGATATTATGTAGGGCGAGGCTAGTCTGGCTGAGAAGCGGGCGGGGTAAGCAGCCCCCTCCTTCACACACGCCCCAGGGGCTGTTTGGAGGCACACTCTCAGAACTGAACCTACACCACAAGTGTATCAACATGCTCGACGATCTTCCCTCTCAGTACATCATAAATAACCAGACGTCTGAAAAACATGAAGAACTGAGGGAGCCAGTTGAAGCCTTGCATCCTGCTTCTGCAATGTTTGCCTGCTAGGTTGGTCATTGTTGAATCACTTTAGTGATTACCTGGATCGTTGTTCGCTTGGTTGTAGATGGAATCTTTTTCTCAAATGAGCAGAATATCAATATATTCCTTAATACTGGTGAACACAGTCTTATATGTAGACTGAAGCAAATTCAAAAGAAAAAGAATTATTCCTACCTTGAAGTTGTAGATTTCTAAGTTCATCACTATATACCGGTAAGCAGTAGTCCCGAAAATACGAGTGTACTCACTAGACCTGTAGTTCGAGTCAAGCTTCCTAGAGAGCAACCAGCAGTGTAGACCCTCGCTAAGGTCGGACTTAAGACACATCTGGAAGACCCTAACTAAGGTCAGACTCAATTTGTCTGGAAGACCCTAACTAGGGTCAGACTCAACACATCTGGAAGACCCTAGCTAGAGTCAAACTCAACACATCTGGAAGACCCTAGTTAGGGTCGATCTCAACACATCTGGAAGACCCTAGCTAGTGTCGGACTCAACACATCTGGAAGACCCTAGTTAGTGTCGGACTCAACACACCTGGAAGACCCAAGCTTGGGTCGGACTAAGAACACATGGAAAGTCTGATTTCGTACACGAATAACGATGATCATTCATTCAGTGTTTATCCAAAAAGAATACTAGAAAAGGAATTTATCAGAGCAAGTGTTGAAGTGTAGTAATCATTCCAGCACTGTAACTCCCACACAAACTTGCACAACACTCGCAGGAACACGGATAAACAATGAAGATATTCTTCAAACAACTTCAAATGAACAAAGGTAGGAGTTTTCAAGAGAAAACTGAACCACAGAATACTGCGAGCTGATAGCTGGAACAGCCTGGTTGACCAGTAAGTCAACAAGGCCAGACTGCGAGGACAGAACACTCGAAACTGGTCACAGGTTTGTCTACATATTTTTCTGGCCAGCCAATCACAACCTAAGATGCTAGACGAAGCAACAAACCTCAACCAATAGCATGAGAACATAAGAAAGGAGCACTGCAGCAGGCCTACTGGCCCATGCGAGGAAGGTCCAAGCCTCCTACCGGCTTAAGCTAATGCCCTAACGTGGGGATGGAAATCTGTTGATCATCACAAACACTGAATACGTGGAAATATACTCTAAAATATAAGTCGATATACACAAAAAATACGTATTTTCCAGAGCAATATTCCTAAGCAATAGATATTTTTTTTTTTTACAATCACGAGATTCCAAAAACTTGTTGACATTTGCAGATGAATTCAACATAAAGTCACTATAAATATTGATAACTTTCAGCAACACGTTTTTACATTTTAATCTCCAATTATTTTCCAACTAAAACAAAGGCATCAGAGAGAAAAGTTTTATTATGCATACTGACACAAAGACCTCATAGTGTCTCTAACACTGAAGTGTTGAAATGTTCTACTGAATATTTGATGAAGTGTTGTGACACTTGGTGAAGTGTTGTAATACTTGGTGAAGTGTTATAATAGTTGGTGAAGTGTTGTGACACTTGGTGAAGTGTTGTGACACTTGGTGAAGTGTTGTAATACTTGGTGAAGTGTTGTAATACTTGGTGAAGTGTTGTGACACTTGGTGAAGTGTTGTAATACTTGGTGAAGTGTTGTAATACTTGGTGAAGTGTTGTGACACTTGGTGAAGTGTTGTAATACTTCGTGAAGTGTTGTAATACTTGCTGAAGTGTTGTAACACTTGGTGAAGTGTTGTAACACTTGGCGAAGTGTTGTAACACTTGGTGAAGTGTTGTAATACTTGGTGAAGTGTTGTAATACTTGGTGAAGTGTTGTAATACTTGGTGAAGTGTTGTAATACTTGGTGAAGTGTTGTAACACTTGGTGAAGTGTTTTGATACTTGGTGAAGTGTTGTGATACTTTGTAAAGTGTTGTAACACTTGGTGAAGTGTTGTAACACTTGGTGAAGTGTTGTGACACTTTGTGATGTGTTGTAACACTTGGTGAAGTGTTGTAATACTTGGTGAAGTGTTGTAACACTTGGTGAAGTGTTTTGATACTTGGTGAAGTGTTGTGATACTTTGTGAAGTGTTGTAACACTTGGTGAAGTGTTGTAATACTTGGTGAAGTGTTGTGATACTTGGTGAAGTGTTGTAACACTTGGTGAAGTGTTGTAGCACTTGGTGAAGTGTTGTGATACTTGGTGAAATGTTGTGATACTTGGTGAAGTGTTGTAACACTTGGTGAAGTGTTATAATACTTGGTGAAGTGTTATAATACTTACTGAAGTGTTGTAATACTTGATGAAGTGTTGTAACACTTGGTGAAGTGTTGCGATACTTTGTGAAGTGTTGTAACACTTGGTGAAGTGTTGTAATACTTGGTGAAGTGTTATAATAGTTGGTAAAGTGTTGTAACACTTGGTGAAGTGTTGTAATACTTGGTGAAGTGTTATAATAGTTGGTGAAGTGTTGTAACACTTGGTGAAGTGTTGTAACACTTGGTGAAGTGTTGTAACACTTGGTGAAGTGTTATAATAGTTGGTGAAGTGTTGTAACACTTGATGAAGTGTTGTAACACTTGATGAAGCGTTGTAACACTTAGTGAAGTGTTGTAACACTTGGTGAAGTTTTTAATGGAGAATATAAATATCAGATAAACAAATATAATATCTCAGTAGTTTCAACAAGTTCTTGTTGTTCAATTCTGAAATACGGAAATGATTTGTTGTACATTAATAAGTTGGGAAAGTTCCCCTGACATCTGCTGACTGAACAAACAGCGTCAGTAATATATTTATATTCTAACTCAAAATTCCAGGTTTTAATTGTTCGGTTTTAAAATTAAATTTGTATTGAAACAAATTGGGAAATTTATTATACAAGAACTATTAATAAATTGTCTAATAAACTTATTTATGGTTGGTATAAACTGGTTGAAAATGAAGTTTTTGTGAAGAGTCTGGTGAAGTTCAGTGTGCTGGGTTGTGAAGTTCAGTGTGCTGGGTTGTGAAGTTCAGGGTGATGGGTTGTGAAGTTCAGTGTGCTGGGTTGTGAAGTTCAGGGTGATGGGTTGTGAAGTTCAGTGTGATGGGTTGTGAAGTTCAGTGTGCTGGGTTGTGAAGTTCAGTGTGCTGGGTTGTGAAGTTCAGGGTGATGGGTTGTGAAGTTCAGTGTGCTGGGTTGTGAAGTTCAGTGTGATGGGTTGTGAAGTTCAGTGTGATGGGTTGTGAAGTTCAGTGTGCTGGGTTGTGAAGTTCAGTGTGCTGGGTTGTGAAGTTCAGGGTGATGGGTTGTGAAGTTCAGTGTGCTGGGTTGTGAAGTTCAGGGTGATGGGTTGTGAAGTTCAGTGTGATGGGTTGTGAAGTTCAGTGTGCTGGGTTGTGAAGTTTAGGGTGATGGGTTGTGAAGTTCAGTGTGATGGGTTATGAAGTTCAGTGTGCTGGGTTGTGAAGTTCAGTGTGATGGGTTGTGAAGTTCAGTGTGATGGGTTGTGAAGTTCAGTGTGCTGGGTTGTGAAGTTCAGTGTGATGGGTTGTGAAGTTCAGTGTGATGGGTCGTGAACTTCAGTGTGCTGGGTTGTGAAGTTCAGTGTGATGGGTTGTGAAGTTCAGTGTGATGGGTTGTGAAGTTCAGTGTGCTGGGTTGTGAAGTTCAGTGTGATGGGTCGTGAACTTCAGTGTGATGGGTCGTGAACTTCAGTGTGATGGGTCGTGAACTTCAGTGTGATGGGTCGTGAACTTCAGTGTGATGGGTCGTGAACTTCAGTGTGATGGGTCGTGAACTTCAGTGTGATGGGTCGTGAACTTCAGTGTGATGGGTCGTGAACTTCAGTGTGATGGGTCGTGAACTTCAGTGTGATGGGTCGTGAACTTCAGTGTGATGGGTCGTGAACTTCAGTGTGATGGGTCGTGAACTTCAGTGTGATGGGTCGTGAACTTCAGTGTGATGGGTCGTGAACTTCAGTGTTATGGGTCGTGAACTTTAATGTGATGGGTTGTGAAGTTTAGGCTACTTGTAGGTTATCTAGGATATTGTGCATTTTTTTTCAGTGATCAGTTTGTTGATAATTATCGTTGCAATATTAAAGCAACAACTCCTGTCGCTCCAGGAACGCTAGTTGTGTTATGGAATACTGGGATACCTTGTCTACGGTATTCCAGCATTCCATAACCCCAGCCCGATGTACCTCAAGCGACTGGAATAGTGAAGAGTGCGGCTAAAGGTGATACTGCAGGTAAATATTAGTGCTGTAGACTTGAAGGGAATCAGAAGAGGCATCCACAAGTCATCAAATGGAAACTAGAATCCAAAATTCTTCAATAAAATTGTTGAGTTAGGATAGTCCATGTCGAATTCCAACCATATTCAGAGGAACTAGAGAGACTATCATCCTAAAATATACAAGCACATCAATCTTGAAGCCGCTCAGAAGTTGCATTATCAAGTTACCAGGATGGAAGAGTTGAGGGTAATCAGATGCGACACTCGGAAATTATCGAATGAAAAGCAATTTTACAGTTTTTCCAGTTTCCAGAAAAACAAACTGGGGCCCATAAACTGCAAAAATCAATGAAAAACTTTCTTCTTCAAGTTAGAGATTGATTAATCGGCTTTTAAGTGCATTTAGTAAGTTTTGTACAGACTTAGTGTATATAAGAAAGCAATTTGTTAACGATAGTTTTGAGGGTCACACAGGTGTTTTAGATGTAATAATAAATATTAAGTTGAGGGTCACACAGGTGTTTTAGATGTAATAATGAATATTAAGTTGAGGGTCACACAGGTGTTTTAGATGTAATAATGAATGTTAAGTTGAGGGTCACACAGGTGTTTTAGATGTAATAATGAATGTTAAGTTGAGGGTCACACAGGTGTTTTAGATGTAATAATGAATGTTAAGTTGAGGGTCACACAGGTGTTTTAGATGTAATAATGAATATTAAGTTGAGGGTCACACAGGTGTTTTAGATGTAATAATGAATGTTAAGTTGACTTAAAATAATCAAACAAAATCAATTATTGTCACTTATTACTAATTAGAAGGAATGTTCCTTCTAATTAGTAATAATTAGAGGGAACACATGATAATTTACACAGCATGACGTCACGAGGTTGTTTACCTTGAAGGTAACACGTCAGCGCTAAAAGTTTGAAGTCTACCCGAAGATGCATTTTGGAGTTATTGAACAGAATCCGATAAATTTTTTGACGATACAGTCTAAAACACATGAAACCTCCCACCCAGTCTAAAACCCATGAAACCTCCCACCCAGTCTAAAACCCATGAAACCTCCCACCCAGTCTACAACCCATGAAACCTCCCACCCAGTCTAAAACCCATGAAACCTCCCACCCAGTCTAAAACCCATGAAACCTCCCACCCAGTCTAAAACCCATGAAACCTCCCACCCAGTCTAAAACCCATGAAACCTCCCACCCAGTCTAAAACCCATGAAATCTCCCACCCAGTCTAAAACCCATGAAACCTCCCACCCAGTCTAAAACCCATGAAACCTCCCACCCAGTCTAAAACCCATGAAACCTCCCACCCAGTCTAAAACCCATGAAACCTCCCACACAGTCTAAAACCCATGAAACCTCTCACTCAGTTGATACGAGGAACCAGCCAGTGGAGACATGCTTCTCACAGTTGTTTTAGTTTAATCGCTGTAAAGCGCTAAACTAGTAGGGGTCATGTAGCTCCTGTGGAACTGGGGGGTATTTAAATTCGATCCTAGCAAAGGGAAAATGAATCCTGTTCCTTGGATCGAAAGCCCCTTCACCAAGATCAAGGTAGAACGACAAAATGGCGTCTACTGTACACATATCATTCAATATACCAATCTTCCTTTAAATGGGCCACACCATTCAATATACCAGTCTTCCTTTAAATGGGCCACACCATTCAATATACCAGTCTTCCTTTAAATGGGCCACACCATTCAATATACCAGTCTTCCTTTAAATGGGCCACACCATTCAATATAACAATCTTCCTTTAAATGGGCCACACCATTCAATATACCAGTCTTCCTTTAAATGGGCCACACCATTCAATATACCAGTCTTCCTTTAAATGGGCCACACCATTCAATATACCAGTCTTCCTTTAAATGGGCCACACCATTCAATATACCAGTCTTCCTTTAAATGGGCCACACCATTCAATATACCAGTCTTCCTTTAAATGGGCCACACCATTCAATATACCAGTCTTCCTTTAAATGGGCCACACCATTCAATATACCAGTCTTCCTTTAAATGGGCCACACCATTCAATATACCAGTCTTCCTTTAAATGGGCCACACCATTCAATATACCAGTCTTCCTTTAAATGGGCCACACCATTCAATATACCAGTCTTCCTTTAAATGGGCCACACCATTCAATATACCAGTCTTCCTTTAAATGGGTCACACCATTCAATATACTAGTCTTCCTTTAAATGGGCCACACCATTCAATATACCAGTCTTCCTTTAAATGGGCCACACCATTCAATATACTAGTCTTCCTTTAAATGGGCCACACCATTCAATATACCAGTCTTCCTTTAAATGGGCCACACCATTCAATATACCAGTCTTCCTTTAAATGGGCCACACCATTCAATATACCAGTCTTCCTTTAAATGGGCCACACCATTCAATATACCAGTCTTCCTTTAAATGGGCCACACCATTCAATATACCAGTCTTCCTTTAAATGGGCCACACCATTCAATATACCAGTCTTCCTTTAAATGGGCCACACCATTCAATATACCAGTCTTCCTTTAAATGGGCCACACCATTCAATATACCAGTCTTCCTTTAAATGGGCCACACCATTCAATATACCAGTCTTCCTTTAAATGGGCCACACCATTCAATATACCAGTCTTCCTTTAAATGGGCCACACCATTCAATATACCAGTCTTCCTTTAAATGGGCCACACCATTCAATATACCAGTCTTCCTTTAAATGGGCCACACCATTCAATATACCAGTCTTCCTTTAAATGGGCCACACCATTCAATATACCAGTCTTCCTTTAAATGGCCCACACCATTCAATATACCAGTCTTCCTTTAAATGGGCCACACCATTCAATATACCAGTCTTCCTTTAAATGGGCCACACCATTCAATATACCAGTCTTCCTTTAAATGGGCCACACCATTCAATATACCAGTCTTCCTTTAAATGGGCCACACCATTCAATATACCAGTCTTCCTTTAAATGGGCCACACCATTCAATATACCAGTCTTCCTTTAAATGGGCCACACCATTCAATATACCAGTCTTCCTTTAAATGGGCCACACCATTCAATATACTAGTCTTCGTTTAAGTGGGCCACACCATTCAATATACCAATCTTCCTTTAAATGGGCCACACCATTCAATATACCAGTCTTCCTTTAAATGGGCCACACCATTCAATATACTAGTCTTCGTTTAAGTGGGCCACACCATTCAATATACCAATCTTCCTTTAAATGGGCCACACCATTCAATATACCAGTCTTCCTTTAAATGGGCCACACCATTCAATATACTAGTCTTCCTTTAAATGGGCCACACCATTCAATATACTAGTCTTCGTTTAAGTGGGCCACACCATTCAATATACCAATCTTCCTTTAAATGGGCCACACCATTCAATATACCAGTCTTCCTTTAAATGGGCCACACCATTCAATATACTAGTCTTCGTTTAAGTGGGCCACACCATTCAATATACCAATCTTCCTTTAAATGGGCCACACCATTCAATATACTAGTCTTCGTTTAAGTGGGCCACACCATTCAATATACCAATCTTCCTTTAAATGGGCCACACCATTCAATATACTAGTCTTCCTTTAAATGGGCCACACCATTCAATATACTAGTCTTCGTTTAAGTGGGCCACACCATTCAATATACCAATCTTCCTTTAAATGGGCCACACCATTCAATATACTAGTCTTCGTTTAAGTGTGCCACACCATTCAATATACCAATCTTCCTTTAAATGGGCCACACCATTCAATATACCAATCTTCCTTTAAATGGGCCACACCATTCAATATACTAGTCTTCGTTTAAGTGGGCCACACCATTCAATATACTAGTCTTCCTTTAAATGGCCCACACCATTCAATATACTAGTCTTCGTTTAAGTGGGCCACACCATTCAATATACCAATCTTCCTTTAAATGGGCCACACCATTCAATATACTAGTCTTCGTTTAAGTGGGCCACACCATTCAATATACTAGTCTTCGTTTAAGTGGGCCACACCATTCAATATATCAATCTTCCTTTAAATGGGCCACACCATTCAATATACCAGTCTTCCTTTAAATGGGCCACACCATTCAATATACCAATCTTCCTTTAAATGGGCCACACCATTCAATATACTAGTCTTCGTTTAAGTGGGCCACACCATTCAATATACTAGCCTTCGTTTAAGTGGGCCACACCATTCAATATACCAATCTTCCTTTAAATGGGCCACACCATTCAATATACTAGTCTTCGTTTAAGTGGGCCACACCATTCAATATACCAATCTTCCTTTAAATGGGCCACACCATTCAATATACTAGTCTTCGTTTAAGTGGGCCACACCATTCAATATACCAGTCTTCCTTTAAATGGGCCACACCATTCAATATACTAGTCTTCGTTTAAGTGGGTCACACCATTCAATATACTAGTCTTCGTTTAAGTGGGCCACACCATTCAATATACCAGTCTTCGTTTAAGTGGGCCACACCATTCAATATACCAGTCTTCGTTTAAGTGGGCCACACCATTCAATATACCAGTCTTCGTTTAAGTGGGCCACACCATTCAATATACCAGTCTTCGTTTAAGTGGGCCACACCATTCAATATACCAGTCTTCGTTTAAGTGGGCCACACCATTCAATATACTAGTCTTCGTTTAAGTGGGTCACACCATTCAATATACTAGTCTTCGTTTAAGTGGGCCACACCATTCAATATACCAGTCTTTGTTTAAGTGGGCCACACCATTCAATATACCAGTCTTCGTTTAAGTGGGCCACACCATTCAATATACCAGTCTTCGTTTAAGTGGGCCACACCATTCAATATACCAGTCTTCGTTTAAGTGGGCCACACCATTCAATATACTAGTCTTCGTTTAAGTGGGTCACACCATTCAATATACTAGTCTTCGTTTAAGTGGGCCACACCATTCAATATACCAGTCTTCGTTTAAGTGGGCCACACCATTCAATATACCAGTCTTCGTTTAAGTGGGCCACACCATTCAATATACCAGTCTTCGTTTAAGTGGGCCACACTATTCAATATACCAGTCTTCGTTTAAGTGGGCCACACCATTCAATATAGCAACCTGTCACCATCTGTCACGCTGAAACAAAATCTAGGAATGGTCTCTGTGGCACTGTGAGGTGGCACTGTGAAGTGGCACTGTGATGTGGCACTGTGGGTGGCACTGTGAGGTGGCACTGAAGTGGCACTGTGAGGTGGCACTGTGAGGTGGCACTGTGAGGTGGCACTGTGAGGTGGCACTGTGAGGTGGCACTGTGAGGTGGCACTGTGAGGTGGCACTGTGAAGTTACACTGTGAGGTGGCACTGTGAGGTGGCACTGTGAGGTGGCACTGTGAGGTGGCACTGTGAAGTGGCACTGTGAGGTGGCACTGTGAGGTGGTACTGTGAAGTGGCACTGTGAGCAGGTCACCCACTCATGCAAATATTCCACAAGTTTTGCCCGAGATACATCACAAAAGTATTGAAATTTGAAGCCGATCTAACGAGTAATTCTCGAGCCATAAACGAGAATTTGTGAGAAATCGAACGAAAATATTGTTCATGAATGTTCAGAAAAATTAGAAAGTCTTAGTCAGTCCTGTAAGAAAAAGTCATTTTTTTAAATACAATTTGATAAAATGGCAAAAAAATGGCAAATTGGGACTCATATGGGCCAAAATTAATTCGAAAGTACTTCCTATTTAGATACATCAGAATTTAGGGTTTGAAGCTGATCAGAAGAGGCATTCCCTAGTTATTACGTAACATTATTTGCAAACTGAAACTAACGCATCTCAAAGTGAGTGTCAAGTCGAGCTTTAATAAAGACCACCAACGGTGTAAGTTTAAAGCCGATCAGAAAAGGCATTCTCCAGTGAGTGACCGGACTCCAACAGTGAGGCGTCATTATTCTTATATAATGTCTTGTCAACAACATTTCCAAGTGAGAAAAAGTATTCTCTAGTTATTGAATAAGATATAAAATCACTGTGTTCAGGGAACCGCATCAGTGGTGGAAATTTGAAGCCGATCAGACTAGTCATTCTCCAGTTTTGACGTGAATACCAAAGATTCCAAGTTTTTTTTACAGTTTATTGCATCAACAAACCTACCAGCACGCAAACATAACTTAATAATTACTATCCTGGACGTAAGATGCCTCAGAAGTTACTATCCATGACGTAAGATGCCTCAGAAGTTACTATCCTGGACGTAAGATGCCTCTGAAGTTACTATCCAGGACGTAAGATGCCTCAGAAGTTACTATCCTGGACGTAAGATGCCTCTGAAGTTACTATCCAGGACGTAAGATGCCTCAGAAGTTACTATCCAGGACTTAAGATGCCTCAGAAGTTACTATCCAGGACGTAAGATGCCTCAGAAATTACTATCCAGGACGTAAGATGCCTCAGAAGTTACTATCCAGGACGTAAGATGCTTCAGAAGTTACTATCCTGGACGTAAGATGCTTCAAAAGTTACTATCCTGGACGTAAGATGCCTCAGAAGTTACTATCCTGGACGAAAGATGCCTCGGAAGTTACTATCCAGGACGTAAGATGCCTCAGAAGTTACTATCCTGGACGTAAGATGCCTCTGAAGTTAGTATCCAGGACGTAAGATGCCTCAGAAGTTACTATCCTGGACGAAAGATGCCTCGGAAGTTACTATCCAGGACGTAAGATGCTTCAAAAGTTACTATCCTGGACGTAAGATGCCTCAGAAGTTACTATCCAGGACGTAAGATGCCTCAGAAGTTACTATCCTGGACGAAAGATGCCTCGGAAGTTACTATCCAGGACGTAAGATGCCTCAGAAGTTACTATCCTGGACGTAAGATGCCTCTGAAGTTAGTATCCAGGACGTAAGATGCCTCAGAAGTTACTATCCTGGACGAAAGATGCCTCGGAAGTTACTATCCAGGACGTAAGATGCTTCAAAAGTTACTATCCTGGACGTAAGATGCCTCAGAAGTTACTATCCAGGACGTAAGATGCCTCAGAAGTTACTATCCAGGACGTAAGATGCTTCAAAAGTTACTATCCTGGACGTAAGATGCCTCAGAAGTTGCTATCCTGGACGAAAGATGCCTCGGAAATTACTATCCTGGACGAAAGATGCATCGGAAGTTACTATCCTGGACGAAAGATGCCTCAGAAGTTACTATCCAGGACGTAAGATGCCTCAGAAGTTACTATCCAGGACGTAAGATGCCTCAGAAGTTACTATCCAGGACGTAAGATGCCTCAGAAGTTACTATCCAGGACGTAAGATGCTTCAGAAGTTACTATCCTGGACGTAAGATGCCTCAGAAGTTACTATCCTGGACGTAAGATGCCTCAGAAGTTACTATCCTGGACGAAAGATGCCTCGGAAGTTACTATCCTGGACGAAAGATGCCTCGGAAGTTACTATCCTGGACGAAAGATGCCTCGGAAATTACTATCCTGGACGAAAGATGCCTCGAAAGTTACTATCCTGGACGAAAGATGCCTCAGAAGTTACTATCCTGGACGTAAGATGCCTCAGAAGTTACTATCCAGGACGTAAGATGCCTCAGAAGTTACTATCCAGGACGTAAGATGCCTCAGAAGTTACTATCCAGGACGTAAGATGCCTCAGAAGTTACTATCCAGGACGTAAGATGCCTCAGAAGTTACTATCCTGGACGTAAGATGCCTTAGAAGTTACTATCCTGGACGTAAGATGCCTCAGAAGTTACTATCCTGGACGAAAGATGCCTCGGAAGTTACTATCCTGGACGAAAGATGCCTCGGAAGTTACTATCCTGGACGAAAGATGCCTCGGAAGTTACTATCCTGGACGAAAGATGCCTCGGAAGTTACTATCCTGGACGAAAGATGCCTCAGGCATTGAATACTGAAAGTATTTTCAAGAGATAAAATGAAAATTATTTAACGTGATTCAACAGGATCAAAAGTTATCACTCTTTTACACATAAAATGGTCAGAAATGTTTGTACACTCTTAAATTTCACTCTCCGCCGTCGTCAGATTGTTTGTTGACACTTAATTTTGACCTTCTGAAGCTCCACCACTGAGGATTTTGAAAGTTATCTGAGCCGTTCCAGGATGCTGGGAATGGATTCGACAACTTCGGTCACAGGGGAAGTGGTCCTCGTTACCGAACGAGAGTGCTGGAAATCTGAAGCCGACTGGAAGAGGTGTTCACGTGTTATGATTTAAATGTAATCGAAAGGTCGGAGGAAGAACAAATATAATCAGGTAACCACTTGAAGGTCCCCCCGAGGGATTCCTAATTAGTGGTGATGTTTCTCCACTGCGAGGAGGAACACATGGATACACACACACACAATAATTAGTTTCTCAGGAAGTCTTGCGCCCACTGCTCACTCATGGACCAAGGGAAGGTAGAAGAGAGGGAGGGAGAGAGACATCTTGTGAGTGTGATAAACACTTTATTGCAGCAGGTACAACAATGTTTCCAGTCTGTCAATGTTGATACAACATTTCTGCAGCCTGCCATTGCTGATACAACATTCCTGTAGCCTACCATTGCTGATACAACATTCCTGTAGCCTACCATTGCTGATACAACATTCCTGTAGCCTGCCATTGCTGATACAACATTCCTGTAGCCTACCATTGCTGATGCAACATTCCTGTAGCCTACCATTGCTGATACAACATTCCTGTAGCCTACCATTGCTGATACAACATTCCTGTAGCCTACCATTGCTGATACTAAGGCCTGAGCTTGCTACCATCTGCAGCTCATAAGACTGCCATCCCCACGAGCCCCTTTGAGGCGGGGTAGATGGCAGACCAGAGGCCTAGCTTCTCCCTACGAGCCCCGTGAGGGCGGGGAATGTGGCTAGGCCTGGGGACACTTGGTCCCAAAGATGAGGAGGTACTTGTCCCTCCTCCCATGGGAGACTTAAGTCTCGAGACACTCCCCAGATAGGGAGCCAAGGCCGGGTCACCACTACTTGGAAAAGACCCGGGCCGGGAGAATACCGGCGAATAAAAAAAAAAAAAAAAAAAAAAAACCATTGCTGATACAACATTCCTGTAGCCTACCATTGCTGATACAACATTCCTGTAGCCTACCATTGCTGATACAACATTCCTGTAGCCTACCATTGCTGATACAACATTCCTGTAGCCTACTATTGCTGACACAAGATTCCTGAAGCCTACCATTGCTGATACAACATTCCTGTAGCCTACCATTGCTGATACAACATTCCTGTAGCCTACCATTGCTGATACAACATTCCTGTAGCCTACCATTGCTGATACAACATTCCTGTAGCCTACTATTGCTGACACAAGATTCCTGAAGCCTACCATTGCTGATACAACATTCCTGTAGCCTACCATTGCTGATACAACATTCCTGTAGCCTACCATTGCTGATACAACATTCCTGTAGCCTACCATTGCTGATACAACATTCCTGTAGCCTACTATTGCTGACACAAGATTCCTGAAGCCTACCATTGCTGATACAACATTCCTGTAGCCTACCATTGCTGATACAACATTCCTGTAGCCTACTATTGCTGATACAAGATTCCTGAAGCCTACCATTGCTGATACAACATTCCTGTAGCCTACCATTGCTGATACAACATTCCTGTAGCCTACTATACAACATTCCTGTAGCTACCATTGCTGATACAACATTCCTGTAGCCTACCATTGCTGATACAACATTCCTGTAGAGCTGATACAACATTCCTGTAGCCTACCATTGCTGATACAACATTCCTGTAGCCTACCATTGCTGATACAACATTCCTGTAGCCTACCATTGCTGATACAACATTCCTGTAGCCTACCATTGCTGATACAACATTCCTGTAGCCTACCATTGCTGATACAACATTCCTGTAGCCTACCATTGCTGATACAACATTCCTGTAGCCTACCATTGCTGATACAACATTCCTGTAGCCTACCATTGCTGATACAACATTCCTGTAGCCTACTATTGCTGATACAACATTCCTGTAGCCTACCATTGCTGATACAACATTCCTGTAGCCTACCAGTGCTGATACAACATTCCTGTAGCCTACCATTGCTGATACAACATTCCTGTAGCCTACCATTGCTGATACAACATTCCTGTAGCCTACCATTGCTGATACAACATCCCTACAGCCTACCATTGTTGATGGAACCTACCATGCAGCCTGCAGCATAACAACAACAACGACATTAGAACACCGTGTTGCGTTATATAGCTACTGTAATCCGTATCAACCTCATGTCATTCTCTCATTATTATTATTTTTTTTTTCCATCGAAAACCAGCGACAGTTTCACGGACACATTCATCAGGTGACCTTGAAAATTTTCGCGATGCGACCCCCCCCTCCCTCCCCCTACCCCGCCCCATCCCCCCGCCCTCCCCCTACCCCGCCCCATCCCCCCGCCCTCCCCCTACCCCGCCCCATCCCCCCGCCCTCCCCCTACCCCGCCCCATCCCCCCCCTCGTTATTATATTACGGGCAGGATTTCTTTTTATTTTGAAGGCATTGTTACCGCTTTAGTAACGAGATTTTGCGAACGTTGTTTCTTTCAGAGTGAGCAAACAAGCGAGCAATTTAAAAAACACGCTGTTATAAAGTCTCTCTCTCTCTCTCTCTCTCTCTCTCTCTCTCTCTTTCTCTCTCTCCCTCTCTCTCTCTCTCTCTCTTTTAAATCGATTTCGATAAAGAACTTTCAGAAAACGGATTGCAAGTATGTTTTTTTTTTTCCTTTCCAATAAATCATTTTTTTTACGCATAATTTCATGACGAGGAGTTTACTCACTGACCTGGAGTAGGAGTTTACTCACTGACCTGGAGTAGGAGTTTATTCACTGACCTGGAGTAGGAGTTTACTCACTGACCTGGAGTAGTTTACTCACTGACCTGGAGTAGTTTACTCACTGACCTGGAGTAGTTTACTCACTGACCTGGAGTAGGAGTTTATTCACTGACCTGGAGTAGGAGTTTACTCACTGACCTGGAGTAGGAGTTTACTCACTGACCTGGAGTAGGAGTTTATTCACTGACCTGGAGTAGGAGTTTACTCACTGACCTGGAGTAGGAGTTTACTCACTGACCTGGAGTAGGAGTTTATTCACTGACATGGAGTAGGAGTTTACTCACTGACCTGGAGTAGTTTACTCACTGACCTGGAGTAGTT
>NC_091304.1:13095124-13102624 GCF_038502225.1 Cherax quadricarinatus | reverse complement strand
TACTAACACAGTCAAGGACGCACTTCTCTAACAGACACTAGGACGCACTTTACTAACACAGTCAAGGACGCACTTCTCTAACAGACACTAGGACGCACTTTACTAACACAGTCAAGGACGCACTTCTCTAACAGACACTAGGACACACTTCTCCAACAGAAACTAGGACGCACTTTACTAAGACAGTCAAGGACGCACTTCTCTAACAGACACTAGGACGCACTTTATTAACATTAAAGTGAACCTTAAGTCTGTGTGTGTGTGTGTGTGTGTGTGTGTGTGTGTGTGTGTGTGTGTGTGTGTGTGTGTGTGTGTGTGTGTGTGTGTGTGTGTGTGTGTGTGTGTATGTGTGTGTGTATGTGTGTGTGTATGTGTGTGTGTGTATGTGTGTGTGTGTGTGTGTGTGTGTGTGTGTGTGTGTGTGTGTGTGTGTGTGTGTGTGTGTGTGTGTGTGTGTGTGTGTGTGTGTGTGTGTGTACTCACCTAGTTGAGGTTGCGGGGGTCGAGTCCGAGCTCCTGGCCCCGCCTCTTCACTGATCGCTACTAGGTCACTCTCCCTGAGCCGTGAGCTTTATCATACCTCTGCTTAAAGCTATGTATGGATCCTGCCTCCACTACATCGCTTCCCAAACTATTCCACTTACTGACTACTCTGTGGCTGAAGAAATACTTCCTAACATCCCTGTGATTCATCTGTGTCTTCAGCTTCCAACTGTGTCCCCTTGTTACTGTGTCCAATCTCTGGAACATCCTGTCTTTGTCCACCTTGTCAATTCCTCTCAGTATTTTGTATGTCGTTATCATGTCCCCCCTATCTCTCCTGTCCTCCAGTGTCGTCAGGTTGATTTCCCTTAACCTCTCCTCGTAGGACATACCTCTTAGCTCTGGGACTAGTCTTGTTGCAAACCTTTGCACTTTCTCTAGTTTCTTCACGTGCTTGGCTAGGTGTGGGTTCCAAACTGGTGCCGCATACTCCAATATGGGCCTAACGTACACGGTGTACAGGGTCCTGAATGATTCCTTATTAAGATGTCGGAATGCTGTTCTGAGGTTTGCTAGGCGCCCATATGCTGCAGCAGTTATTTGATTGATGTGCGCTTCAGGAGATGTGCCTGGTGTTATACTCACCCCAAGATCTTTTTCCTTGAGTGAGGTTTGTAGTCTCTGACCCCCTAGACTGTACTCCGTCTGCGGCCTTCTTTGCCCTTCCCCAATCTTCATGACTTTGCACTTGGTGGGATTGAACTCCAGGAGCCAATTGATGGACCAGGTCTGCAGCCTGTCCAGATCCCTTTGTAGTTCTGCCTGGTCTTCGATCGAGTGAATTCTTCTCATCAACTTCACGTCATCTGCAAACAGGGACACCTCAGAGTCTATTCCTTCCGTCATGTCGTTCACAAATACCAGAAACAGCACTGGTCCTAGGACTGACCCCTGTGGGACCCCACTGGTCACAGGTGCCCACTCTGACACCTCACCTCGTACCATTACTCGCTGCTGTCTTGTGTGTGTGTGTGTGTGTGTGTGTGTGTGTGTGTGTGTGTGTGTGTGTGTGTGTGTGTGTGTGTGTGTGTGTGTGTGTGTGTGTGTGTGTGTGTGTGTGTCTGTGTGTGCGTGTGTGTGTGTGTGTGTGTGTGTGTGTGTGTGTGTGTGTGTGTGTGTGTGTGTGTGTGTGTGTGTGTGTGTCTGTGTGTGCGTGTGTGTGTGTGTGTGTGTGTGTGTGTGTGTGTGTGTGTGTGTGTGTGTGTGTGTGTGTGTGTGTGTACTCACCTATTTGCACTCACCTATTTGTGGTTGCAGGGGTCGAGTCTTAGCTCCTGGCCCCGCCTCTTCACCGGTTGATACTGGGCCCTCTCTCTCCCCGCTCCATGAGCTTTATCAAACCTCGTCTTAAAACTGTGTATAGTTCCTGCCTCCACTACGTCATTTTCTAGGCTATTCCACTGCCTTACAACTCTATGACTGAAGAAATACTTCCTAATATCTCTCTGACTCATTTGTGTCTTCAACTTCCAATTGTGGCCTCTTGTTTCTGTGTCCCCTCCCTGGAACATCCTGTGTTTGTCCACCTTGTCTATTCCACCCAGTAGTATCTTATATGTCGTTATCATGTCTCCCCTGACCCTCCTGTCCTCCAGTGTCGTCAGGCCGATTTCCCTTAATCTTTCTTCATAGGACATTCCCCTTAGCTCTGGAACTAACCTTGTGGCAAACCTTTGTACTTTCTCTAGTTTCTTGACGTGCTTTATCAAGTGCGGGTTCCAAACAGGTGCTGCATACTCCAGTATGGGCCTGACATACACGGTGTACAGTGTCTTGAACGATTCCTTACTAAGGTATCGGAATGCTGTCCTCAGGTTTGCCAGGCGCCCATATGCTGCAGCAGTTATCTGATTGATGTGTGCTTCCGGAGACATGCTCGGTGTTATACTCACCCCAAGATCTTTCTCCTTGAGTGAGGTTTGCAGTCTTTGGCCACCTAGCCTATACTCTGTCTGTGGTCTTCTGTGCCCTTCCCCTATCTTCATGACTTTGCATTTTGCAGGATTAAATTCGAGAAGCCATTTGCTGGACCAGGTGTCCAGTCTGTCCAGGTCTCTTTGAAGTCCTGCCTGGTCCTCATTAGATTTAATTCTCCTCATTAACTTCCCATCATCTGCAAACAGGGACACTTCTGAGTCTAACCCTTCCATCATGTCGTTCACATATACCAAAAATAGCACTGGTCCTAGGACCGACCCCTGTGGGACCCCGCTCGTCACAGGTGCCCACTGTGATACATCATTACGTACCATGACTCGTTGTTGCCTCCCTGTCAGGTATTCTCTGATCCATTGCAGTGCCCTTCCTGTTATATGCGCCTGATGCTCTAGCTTCTGCGCGCGTGTGTGTGTGTGTGTGTGTGTGTGTGTGTGTGTGTGTGTATTTTCACACATTTTTCAATATATTGATTAAGAAAAAACAATACAAAATATTATATATATTCAAACAGTTAAAATATAGTGAATATTATCGTGGTAAAAATTAAGGGGCGAATTTGGAAATTTATACCAAGAAAAACTTGAAGAAGTTTGAAATAGCGAGAGAACCGGACGGTGGTTTGAAGACTTCAGAGAAGTTCCAACTGAGAACTTCAGGTGAGAAGACTTCTGAAGTTCGTGGCAGTTAGTTGTTGGTAATATTTACTTACTCGATTCTTAGATGTTAATGATGAAGTATGTAACATCATCCCAGAGACTGTCATCCCAGTGACTGTCATCCCAGTGACTGTCATCCCAGAGACTGTCATCCCAGAGACTGTCGTCCCAGAGAATGTCATCCCAGAGACTGTCATCCCAGAGACTGTCACCCTCTAAACAGCCCATCCATCTCACTCACAAAGGACATCAGCAACGTACACAGAAGGGACATCAGCAACGTACACAGAAGGGACATCAGCAACGTACACACAAGGGACATCAACAACGTACACACAAGGGACATCAACAACGTACACACAAGGGACATCAACAACGTACACACAAGGGACATCAACAACGTACACACAAGGGACATCAACAACGTACACACAAGGGACATCAACAACGTACACACAAGGGACATCAACAACGTACACACAAGGGACATCAACAACGTACACACAAGGGACATCAACAACGTACACACAAGGGACATCAACAATAAGGGTGGTGGACTGCCTCAGTATTTCTGACAGTTCAATTCATATAAATGAATTTTCTGAAGTATTTCTGATTTTCAATATGATCAGTATTGTTCCAGCACGAGTGTGTACTCGCCTAGCTGTACTCACCTAGTTGAGGTTGCGGGGGTCGAGTCCGAGATCCTGGTCCCGCCTCTTCACTGATCGCTAGTAGGTCACTCTCCCTGAACCGTGAGCTTTATCATACCTCTGCTTAAAGCTATGTATGGATCCTGCCTCCACTACATCGCTTCCCAAACTATTCCACTTACTGACTACTCTGTGGCTGAAGAAATACTTCCTAACATCCCTGTGATTCATCTGTGTCTTCAACTTCCAACTGTGTCCCCTTGTTACTGTGTCCAATCTCTGGAACATTCTGTCTTTGTCCACCTTGTCAATTCCTCTCAGTATTTTGTATGTCGTTATCATGTCCCCCTATCTCTCCTGTCCTCCAGTGTCGTCAAGTTGATTTCCCTTAACCTCTCCTCGTAGGACATACCTCTTAGCTCTGGGACTAGTCTTGTTGCAAACCTTTGCACTTTCTCTAGTTTCTTTACGTGCTTGGCTAGGTGTGGGTTCCAAACTGGTGCCGCATACTCCAATATGGGCCTAACGTACAAGGTGTATAGGGTCCTGAACGATTCCTTATTAAGATGTCGGAATGCAGTTCTGAGGTTTGCTAGGCGCCCATATGCTGCAGCAGTTATTTGGTTGATGTGCGCTTCAGGAGATGTGCCTGGTGTTATACTCACCCCAAGATCTTTTTCCTTGAGTGAGGTTTGTAGTCTCTGGCCCCCTAGACTGTTCTCCGTCTGCGGTCTTCTTTGCCCTTCCCCAATCTTCATGACTTTGCACTTGGTGGGGTTGAACTCCAGGAGCCAATTGCTGGACCAGGTCTTGCAGCCTGTCCAGATCCCTTTGTAGTTCTGCCTGGTCTTCGATCGAGTGAATTCTTCTCATCAACTTCACGTCATCAGCAAACAGGGACACCTCAGAGTATATTCCTTCCGTCATGTCGTTCACAAATACCAGAAACAGCACTGGTCCTAGGACTGACCCCTGTGGGACCCCGCTGGTCACAGGTGCCCACTCTGACACCTCGCCACGTACCATGACTCGCTGCTGTCTTCCTGACAAGTATTCCCTGATCCATTGTAGTGCCTTCCCTGTTATCCCTGCTTGGTCCTCCAGTTTTTGCACCAATCTCTTGTGTGAAACTGTGTCAAACGCCTTCTTGCAGTCCAAGAATATGCAATCCACCCACCCCTCTCTCTCTTGTCTTACTGCTGTCACCATGTCATAGAACTCCAGTAGGTTTGTGACACAGGATTTCCCGTCCCTGAAACCATGTTGGCTGCTGTTGATGAGATCATTCCTTTCTAGGTGTTCCACCACTCTTCTGATAATCTTCTCTGTGAGTGTGTGTGTGTGTGTGTGTGTGTGTGTGTGTGTGTGTGTGTGTGTGTGTGTGTGTGTGTGTGTGTGTGTGTGTGTGTGTGTGTGTGTGTGTGTCTGTGTGTGTCAGTGTGTGTGTCTGTGTGTGTGTGTGTGTGTGTGTGTGTCTGTGAGTGTGTCTGGGTGTGTGTGTGTCTGGATGTGTGTGTGTGTGTGGGTGTGTACTCACCTAATTGTGGTTGCAGGGGTCAAGACTCAGCTCCTGGCCCCGCCTCTTCACCGAGTGCTACTAGGTCCTCCCTCCCTGCTCCATGAGCTTCATCATACCTCATCTTAAAACTATGTATGGTTTCTGCCTCCACTACATCGCTTACCAGACTATTCCACTTCCTAGCAACTTTGTGGCTGAAGAAATACTTCCTAACATCCCTTTGACTCATCAGAATCTTCAACTTCCAATTGTGACCCCTTGTTTCTGTGTCCCATCTCTGGAACATCCCGTATCTGTCCACTTTATCTATCCCACGCGGTATTTTGTATGTCGTTATCATGTCTCCCCATGACCCTCCGGTCCTCCAGTGCCGTCAGTCATATTTCAATTAACCTTTCTTCGTAGGACAATCCCCTTAGCCCTGGGACTAGTCTCGTTGCAAACCTTTGCACTTTCTCTAATTTCTTGACGTGGTTGATCAGGTGTGGGTTCCAAACTGGTGCTGCATACTCCAGTATGGGCCTGACGTACACAGTGTACAGGGTCTTGAACGATTCCTTACTGAGGTATCAGAGTGCAATTCTTAGGTTTATGTGTGTGTGTGTGTGTGTGTGTGTGTGTGTGTGTGTGTGTGTGTGTGTGTGTGTGTGTGTGTGTGTGTGTGTGTGTGTGTGTGTGTGTGTGTGTGTATGTGTGTGTGTGTGTGCGAGATAGAGAGAGGGAGAGACAGAGAGAGAGAGGGAGAGAGAGAGAGAGAGAGAGAGAGAGAGAGAGAGAGAGAGAGAGAGAGAGAGAGAGAGAGAGAGAGAGAGAGAGAGAGAGAGAGAGAGAGAGAGAGACAGAGAGAGACAGAGAGAGAGACAGAGACAGACAGACAGATAGAGACAGAGAGTGCTAGAGGTACACATAACAAACAACTAAGTATGGTATAAACTGTTCACCCACGTCAATGTGTTCCATTATATGATACTTTGCCAGAATATATTGTTGCAATAGTGGTAATAATTCTTTACTTAACTCAAGCATTTCCTTCACTAACGAGGGAGAGCAAAGTGTGGACCCACCACCATCCATGCTACCATCCATGCTACCATACATGCTACCATACATGCTACCATACATGCTACCATACATGCTACCATACACGCTACCATCCATGCTACCATACATGCTACCATACATGCTACCATACACGCTACCATACACGCTACCATACATGCTACCATACATGCTACCATACATGCTACCATACACGCTACCATACATGCTACCATACACGCTACCATACATGCTACCATACATGCTACCATACACGCTACCATACATGCTACCATACATGCTACCATACACGCTACCATACATGCTAACATACACGCTACCATACATGCTACCATACATGCTACCATACACGCTACCATACATGCTACCATACACGCTACCATACATGCTACCATACATGCTACCATACACGCTACCATACATGCTAACATACACGCTACCATACATGCTACCATACATGCTACCATACACGCTACCATACATGCTACCATACACGCTACCATACATGCTACCATACATGCTACCATACACGTTACCATACATGCTACCATGCTACGATACACGCTACCATACATGCTACCATACATGCTACGATACACACTACCATACATGCTACCATACATGCTACGATACACGCTACCATACACGCTACCATACACGCTACCATACATGCTTCCATACATGCTAACATACACGCTACCATACACGCTACCATACATGTTACCATACACGCTACCATACATGCTACCATACATGCTACGATACACGCTACCATACACGCTACCATACACGCTACCATACATGCTTCCATACATGCTAACATACACGCTACCATACACGCTACCATACATGCTACCATTCACGCTACCATACATGCTACCATACATGCTTCCATACATGCTAACATACACGCTACCATACATGCTACCATACATGCTACCATACACGCTACCATACATGCTACCATACATTCTAACATACACGCTACCATACACGCTACCATACACGCTACCATACATGCTATCATACACGCTACCATACACGCTACCATACATGCTACCATACATGCTTCCATACATGCTAACATACACGCTACCATACATGCTACCATACATGCTACCATACACGTTAC
>NC_091304.1:13052624-13087624 GCF_038502225.1 Cherax quadricarinatus | reverse complement strand
CGTCAAATACGCATACGAGTCACTGATCTGAAGCCGACCTTAGTGCTTTAGAGAAGCCACTGATTCGTTATGACTGTGAACAGTAATCTAATTGACGTTGTAATGTATTAGCGAATGTTAAGTGTTCTTCATTGCACTAGCGCTTAGTGTAGGGTAAGTCGCCCTCTTGGACTAGGCTGTTATATAAGGGGAGTAGACCGGCGTGATTAGTCGAGGTTCGGTCACCACTTCTCGCACGCATGGTGTGGTGACTAGCGTGTTGTGGTGACTAGCGTGTTGTGGTGACTGACGTGTTGTGGTGACTGACGTGTTGTGGTGACTGGCGTGTTGTGGTGACTGACGTGTTGTGGTGACTGACGTGTTGTGGTGACTGGCGTGTTGTGGTGACTATCGTGTTGTGGTGACTGACGTGTTGTGGTGACTGACGTGTTGTGGTGACTGGCGTGTTGTGGTGACTATCGTGTTGTGGTGACTGACGTGTTGTGGTGACTGACGTGTTGTGGTGACTATCGTGTTGTGGTGACTGACGTGTTGTGGTGACTGACGTGTTGTGGTGACTGACGTGTTGTGGTGACAATCGTGTTGTGGTGACTGACGTGTTGTGGTGACTGACGTGTTGTGGTGACTGACGTGTTGTGGTGACTGACGTGTTGTGGTGACTGGCGTGTTGTGGTGACTATCGTGTTGTGGTGACTGACGTGTTGTGGTGACTGACGTGTTGTGGTGACTATCGTGTTGTGGTGACTGACGTGTTGTGGTGACTAACGTGGGTAGACGAGAATCCCTGACGGCTGGCACGAGTGGGTAGCCCTACTTTCAATTTGCGTAGGCCTGTCAAGTGGCTTCGTTGAGGATAGGCTCACTTTGGGTATCATGATACTGCCTATCATCGATTCTCTCTCCCCCACCTTGACGCTGGTGACGGGCTCTTGAACTAGGGAATTGGATCTGTGCTCCAATTCCCCGCATTAAGCTTAAACGCCTTCCATCCTACCCACCACAACAGATGTATAACCTCCACGGGTTTAGCGCTCCCCCATGATAATACTCTCTCTCACACCTTTCTCCCACGTCTGGATGTGGCGGGAAACATAGCATGTTAATGTTAATTTTACCACGAAGTTAGGTGAATGTAAGTTACTTTAGCTTAGGTTAGGTAAACGTAGGCTAGGATAAGTTAGGTTAAGGTATGCTAGGATAAGTTAGATTAAGGTATGCTGGGATAAGTTAGGTTAAGGTATGCTAGGATAATTTAGATTAAGGTATGCTGGGATAAGTTAGGTTAAGGTATGCTAGGATAAGTTAGATTAAGGTATGCTGGGATAAGTTAGGTTAAGGCATGCTAGGATAAGTTAGGTTAAGGTATGCTAGGATAAGTTAGGTTAAGGTATGCTAGGATAAATTAGGTTAAGGTATGCTAGGATAAATTAGGTTAAGGTGTGCTAGGATAAGTTAGGTTAAGGTATGCTAGGATAAGATAGGTTAAGGTATGCTAGGATAAGTTAGGTTAAGGTACGCTAGGATAAGTTAGATTAAGGTATGCTAGGATAAGTTAGGTTAAGGTATGCTAGGATAAGTTAGGTTAAGGTATGCTAGGATAAGTTAGGTTAAGGCATGCTAGGATAAGTTAGGTTAAGGTACGCTAGGATAAGTTAGGTTAAGGTATGCTAGGATAAGTTAGGTTAAGGTATGCTAGGATAAGTTAGGTTAAGGTATGCTAGGATAAGTTAGGTTAAGGTACGCTAGGATAAGTTAGGTTAAGGTATGCTAGGATAAGTTAGGTTAAGGTATGCTAGGATAAGTTAGGTTAAGGTATGCTAGGATAAGTTATGCTATTATAAGTTAGGTTAAGGTATGCTAGGATAAGTTAGGTTAAGGTATGCTAGGATAAGTTAAGGTATGCTAGGATAAGTTAGGTTAAGGTATGCTAGGATAAGTTAAGTTAAGGAATGCTAGGATAAGTTAGGTTAAGGAATGCTAGGATAAGTTTAGTTAAGGTAAGGGGTGTTAAAAGCAATAAAATATCTTCAAAACAATACAGTGATTCATTTAAGAAAAATAGTGAAGCAGTATGTTCGTCACCATCACATCTGCTTCAGAGTTCGTGCAAAAATTATGTAGCTAAAATATAATTACATATGAAGGACCTGTAAATACCAGGCGCTCTGGCTGAATAATCTTGACGTGTGTAAGAATTTCTGCACAGCATTCGTCAGCATTTATACACTGAGGGATGTATATACAGTGATGCATACATACTGAGAGGTGTATATACACTGAGAGATGTATGTATACTGAGAGGTATATATACACTGAGAGATGTATTTTCACTTAGAGAGGTATATATACACTGAGAGATGTATATTCACTGAGAGAGGTATATATACACTCAGAGGTGTATATACACTGAGAGGTGTATACTGAGAGGTTGGTATATTTTCCCCATCCCTCCTGTCCTCCAGTGTCGTCAGGTTTAATTCACTTAACCACTGCTCATAGGACCCTTAGTTTTGGAACTAGTTTCTTTGCAAACCTCTGTCTGCACTTTCTCCAAATTTCTGACATGCTTGTCCAGGTGTGGGTTCCATACTGGTGCTGCATACTCCAATATGGTCCTGACGCACACCGTGTACAGTGTCGTAAATGACTCTTTACTTAGATGTCTAGGTTTGCCAGACGCGCATTTCCTGCAGCAGTTATTTGGTTGATGTGTTTCTCAGGGGATGTGCTCAGTATGATGCTCACCCCAAGATCCTTCTCCTTGAGTGAGGTTTGCAGAGAGGTTTGTGTGTGTGTGTGTTCGTGTGTGTGTGTGTGTGTGTGTGTGTGTGTGTGTGTGTGTGTGTGTGTGTGTGTGTGTGTACAGGCAGGAGGGGCGAACATAAACTAGCGACAGTTTTAATAACGCTTCGCACATTACCATTAACCAACGTTCACACTCAACAGTAACCAACATATATACATTTTTAATATTGCTTTGACTCCCCCACCACCCGTCCCTTCCTATCTCCCTCCCTCTCTCTCTCTCTCTCCCTCCCTCTCTCCCTTCCTCTCTCCCTCCATATCTCCCTTCTTCCTTCCCTTCCTCCCTCCCTACTGTGACTAGAATACACTATGCTTAACAGTCACAGGCACCACGACAATCACAGGCACCACATAAGTCACAGACACTGCCACAATCACAGACACCACGACAATCACAAGCACCACCACAGTCACAAGCACCACCACAATCACAAGCACCACCACAATCACAAGCACCACCACAATCACAAGCACCACCACAATCACAAGCACCACCACAATCACAAACACCACCACAATCACAAGCACCACCACAATCACAAGCACCACCACAATCACAAGCGCCACCACAATCACAAGCACCACCACAATCACAAGCACCACCACAATCACAAGCACCACCACAATCACAAGCACCACCACAATCACAAGCACCACCACAATCACAAGCACCCCCATAATCACAAACACCACCACGATCACAAGCACCACCACAATCACAAGCACCACCACAATCACAAGCGCCACCACAATCACAAGCACCACCACAATCACAAGCACCACCACAATCACAAGCACCACCACAATCACAAGCACCACCACAATCACAAGCACCACCACAATCACAAGCACCCCCACAATCACAAACACCACCACGATCACAAGCACCACCACAATCACAAGCACCACCACAATCACAAGCGCCACCACAATCACAAGCACCACCACAATCACAAGCACCACCACAATCACAAGCACCACCACAATCACAAGCACCACCACAATCACAATCACCACCACAATCACAAGCACCACCACAATCACAAGCACCCCCACAATCACAAACACCACCACGATCACAAGCACCACCACAATCACAAGCACCACCACAATCACAAGCGCCACCACAATCACAAGCACCACCACAATCACAAGCACCACCACAATCACAAGCACCACCACAATCACAAGCACCACCACAATCACAAGCACCACCACAATCACAAGCGCCACCACAATCACAAGCGCCACCACAATCACAAGCGCCACCACAATCACAAGCACCACCACAATCACAAGCACCACCACAATCACAAGCACCACCACAATCACAAACACCACCACGATCACAAGCACCACCACAATCACAAGCACCACCACAATCACAAGCACCACCACAATCACAAGCACCACCACAATCACAAGCACCACCACAATCACAAACACCACCACAATCACAAGCACCACCACAATCACAAACACCACCACAATCACAAGCACCACCACAATCACAAGCACCACCACAATCACAAACACCACCACAATCACAAGCACCACCACAATCACAAGCACCACCACAATCACAAGCACCACCACAATCACAAACACCACCACAATCACAAGCACCACCACAATCACAAGCACCACCACAATCACAAACACCACCACAATCACAAACACCACCACAATCACAAGCACCACCACAATCACAAGCACCACCACAATCACAAGCACCACCACAATCACAAACACCACCACAATCACAAGCACCACCACAATCACAAACACCACCACAATCACAAGCACCACCACAATCACAAGCACCACCACAATCACAAACACCACCACAATCACAAACACCACCACAATCACAAACACCACCACAATCACAAGCACCACCACAATCACAAACACCACCACAATCACAAGCACCACCACAATCACAAGCACCACCACAATCACAAGCACCACCACAATCACAAGCACCACCACAATCACAAGCACCACCACAATCACAAGCACCACCACAATCACAAGCACCACCACAATCACAAACACCACCACAATCACAAGCACCACCACAATCACAAGCACCACCACAATCACAAGCACCACCACAATCACAAGCACCACCACAATCACAAACACCACCACAATCACAAGCACCACCACAATTACAAGCACCACCACAATCACAAGCACCACCACAATCACAAGCACCACCACAATCACAAGCACCACCACAATCACAAGCACCACCACAATCACAAGCACCACCACAATCACAAGCACCACCACAATCACAAACACCACCACAATCACAAGCACCACCACAATCACAAGCACCACCACAATCACAAGCACCACCACAATCACAAGCACCACAATCACAAGCACCACCACAATCACAAGCACCACCACAATCACAAGCACCACCACAATCACAAGCACCACAATCACAAGCACCACCACAATCACAAACACCACCACAATCACAAGCACCACCACAATCACAAGGACCACAATCACAAGCACCACCACAATCACAAACACCACCACAATCACAAACACCACCACAATCACAAACACCACCACAATCACAAGCACCACCACAATCACAAGCACCACCACAGAGTTACGTTAACTACAACACATAATACCTGCCATCAATTTTTTTCAGTCAATATTTGGGACAAATCCAGCAGTCACTGCCACAATTATCCTCGTCCAGTCGATCTACATATAAATATTTTTACCAGTTTAAATTTAACCCCCAATACGCGTAGGCCCAAAAAAAAGATTATGACACATCATATTTTATATACATTAAAATAAATCACAGATATTAGAGATAATCCCTCAGTCTGCACCCACAGTTTCAAAAATAATAATAATAATAATAATAATAATAATAATAATAATAATGATAATGATAATAATAATGCCTGTCGGTCATTTCGAAATGCTAAATTAAACATTTTTCTTTCGAACACTCTTGTTCTAACATTGACCGGAACCATGGATTAGAAAAAATGTGGCTCTTTATATATGGGTGTCACAGTTTGCACTGGAGGTGGAACCTATTGTATGTCTGTCTGTCTGTCTGTCTGTCTCTCTCTCTCTCTCTCTCTCTCTCTCTCACACACACACATATTTATTTATATATATATATATATATATATATATATATATATATATATATATATATATATATATATATATATATATATATTATATATATATATATATATATATATATATATATATATTATATATATATGTATATATATATATATATATATATATATATATATATATATATATTTATATATATAATATATATATATCAGCAAGGCAGACAGATATACAGGTATACAAACAGCCAGACAGACACACGGACACATGGACAGGCTGAGAGACACATGGACAGGCTGACAGACACATGGACAGGCTGAGAGACACATGGACACGCAAAGAGACACATGGACAGGCTGAGAGACACATGGACAGGCTGAGAGACACATGGACAGGCTGAGAGACACATGGACAGGCTGAGAGACACATGGACAGACTGAGAGACACATGGACAGGCTGAGAGAAACATGGACAGACTGAGAGACACATGGACAGGCCGAGAGACACATGGACAGACTGAGAGACACATGGACAGGCTGAGAGACACATGGACAGACTGAGAGACACATGGGCAGGCTGAGAGACACATGGACAGGTTGAGAGACACATGGACAGACTGAGAGACACATGGACAGGCTGAGAGACACATGGACAGACTGAGAGACACATGGACAGGCTGAGAGACACATGGACAGACTGAGAGACACATGGACAGGCTGAGAGACACATGGACAGACTGAGAGACACATGGACAGACTGAGAGACACATAGACAGACTGAGAGACACATGGACAGGCTGAGAGACACATGGACAGGCTGAGAGACACATGGATAGGCTGAGAGACAAATGGACAGGCTGAGAGACACATGGACAGGCTGAGAGACACATGGACAGGCTGAGAGACACATGGACAGGCTGAGAGACACATGGACAGGCTGAGAGACACATGGACAGGCTGAGAGACACATGGACAGGCTGAGAGACACATGGACAGGCTGAGAGACACATGGACAGGCTGAGAGACACATGGACAGGCTGAGAGACACATGGACAGGCTGACAGACACATGGACAGGCTGACAGACACATCGACAGTTTGGTGTGGAACATTTAACAGTATTTTACTTAGCAATAAAATCTACCACAAACTAGCAATATAGCAAGAATGTTGACCTCTCAGCTGGTAATATACCAGGAATGTTGACCTCTCAGCTGGTAATATACCAGGAATGTTGACCTCTCAGCTGGTAATATACCAGGAATGTTGACCTCTCAGCTGGTAATATACCAGGAATGTTGACCTCTCAGCTGGTAATATACCAGGAATGTTGACCTCTCAGCTGGTAATATACCAGAAATGTTGACCTCTCAGGTGGTAATATACCAGGAATGTTGGCCTCTCAGCTGGTAATATACCAGGAATGTTGATCTCTCAGCTGGTAATATACCAGGAATGTTGACCTCTCAGCTGGTAATATACCAGGAATGTTGATCTCTCAGATAGTAATATACCAGGAATATTGACCTCTCAGCTGGTAATATACCAGGAATGTTGACCTCTCAGCTGGTAATATACCAGGAACGTTGACCTCTCAGCTGGTAATATACCAGGAATGTTGACCTCCCAGATGGTAATATACAAGGAATGTTGACCTCTCAGCTGGTAATATACCAAGAATGTTGACCTCTCAGCTGGTAATATACCAGGAATGTTGACCTCTCAGCTGGTAATATACCAGGAATGTTGACCTCTCAGCTGATAATATACCAGGAATGTTGACCTCTCAGCTGGTAATATATCAGGAATGCTGACCTCTCAGCTGGTAATATACCAGGAATATTGACCTCTCAGCTGGTAATATATCAGGAGTGTTGACCTCTCAGCTGGTAATACATCAGGAATGTTGACCTCTCAGCTGGTAATATATCAGGAATGTTGACCTCTCAGCTGGTAATATACCAGGAATGTTGACCTCTCAGCTGGTAATATACCAGGAATGTTGACCTCTCAGCTGGTAATATACCAGGAATGTTGATCTCTCAGCTGGTAATATACCAGGAATGTTAACCTCTCAGCTGGTAATATACCAGGAATGTTGACCTCTCAGCTGGTAATATACCAGGAATGTTGACCTCTCAGCTGGTAATATACCAGGAATATTGAACTCTCAGCTGGTAATATACCAGGAATGTTGACCTCTCAGCTGGTAATATATCAGGAATGTTGACCTCTCAGCTGGTAATATACCAGGAATGTTGACCTCTCAGCTGGTAATATACCAGGAATGTTGACCTCTCAGCTGGTAATATACCAGGAATGTTAACCTCTCAGCTGGTAATATACCATGAATGTTGATCTCTCAGCTGGTAATATACCAGGAATGTTGACCTCTCAGCTGGTAATATACCAGGAATATTGACCTCTCAGCTGGTAATATACCAGGAATGTTGACCTCTCAGCTGGTAATATACCAGGAATGTTGACCTCTCAGCTGGTAATATACCAGGAATGTTGACCTCTCAGCTGGTAATATATCAGGAATGTTGACCTCTCAGCTGATAATATACCAGGAATGTGGACCTCTCAGCTGGTAATATACCAGGAATGTTGACCTCTCAGCTGGTAATATACCAGGAATGTTGACCTCTCAGCTGGTAATATACCAGGAATGTTGACCTCTCAGCTGGAAATATACCAGGAATGTTGACCTCTCAGCTGGTAATATACCAGGAATGTTGACCTCTCAGCTGGTAATACCAGGAATGTTGACCTCTCAGCTGGTAATATATCAGGAATGTTGACTTCTCAGCTGGTAATACCAGGAATGTTGACCTCTCAGCTGGAAATATACCAGGAATGTTGACCTGTCAGCTGGTAATATACCAGGAATGTTGACCTCTCAGCTGGTAATATACCAGGAATGTTGATCTCTCAGATGGATATATATCAGGAATGTTGACCTCTCAGCTGGTAATATATCAGGAATGTTGACCTCTCAGCTGGTAATATATCAGGAATGTTGACCTCTCAGCTGGTAATATACCAGGAATGTTGACCTCTCAGCTTTTAATATACCAGGAATTTTGACCTCTCAGCTGGTAATATAACAAGAATGTTGATCTCTCAGCTGGTAATATATCAGGAATGTTGACCTCTCAGCTGGTAATATATCAGGAATGTTGTCCTCTCAGCTGGTAATATATTAGGAATGTTGACCTCTCAGCTGGTAATATACCAGGAATATTGACCTCTCAGCTGGTAATATACCAGGAATGTTGACCTCTCAGCTGGTAATATATCAGGAATGTTGACCTCTCAGCTGGTAATATACCAGGAATGTTGACCTCTCAGCTGGTAATATAATAAGAATGTTGACCTCTCAGCTGGTAATATATCAGGAAGGTTAACCTCTCAGCTGGTAATATATCAGGAATTTTCTGACCTCTTAGCTGGTAATATATCAGGAATGTTGACCTCTCAGCTGGTAATATATCAGGAATTTTGACCTCTCAGCTGGTAATATATCAGGAATGTTGATCTCTCAGATGGTAATATATCAGGAATGTTGACCTCTCAGCTGGTAATATACCAGGAATGTTGACCTCTCAGCTGGTAATATACCAGGAATTTTGACCTCTAAGCTGGTAATATAACAAGAATGTTGACCTTTCAGCTGGTAATATATCAGGAATGTTGACCTCTCAGCTGGTAATATATCAGGAATGTTGACCTTTCAGCTGGTAATATACAAGTAATGTTGACCTCTCAGCTGGTTATATACCAGGATTTTTGATCTCTCAGCTGGTAATATAACAAGAACTTTGACCTCTCAGCTGGTAATATATCAGGAATGTTGATCTCTCAGCTGGTAATATATCAGGAATGTTGATCTCTCAGATGGTAATATATCAGGAATGTTGATTTCTCAGCTGGTAATATATCAGGAATGTTGACCTCTCAGCTTGTAATATACCAGGAATGTTGACCTCTCAGCTGGTAATATAATAAGAATGTTGACCTCTCAGCTGGTAATATACCAGGAATGTTGACCTCTCAGCTGGTAATATATCAGGAATGTTGACCTCTCAGCTGGTAATATACCAGGAATGTTGACCTCTCAGCTGGTAATATAATAAGAATATTGACCTCTCAGCTGGTAATATATCAGGAAGGTTAACCTCTCAGCTGGTAATATATCAGGAATTTTCTGACCTCTTAGCTGGTAATATATCAGGAATGTTGACCTCTCAGCTGGTAATATATCAGGAATGTTGACCTCTCAGCTGGTAATATATCAGGAATGTTGACCTCTCAGCTGGTAATATACCAGGAATGTTGACCTCTCAGCTGGTAATATACCAGGAATGTTGATCTCTCAGCTGGTAATATACCAGGAATGTTAACCTCTCAGCTGGTAATATACCAGGAATGTTGACCTCTCAGCTGGTAATATACCAGGAATTTTGACCTCTAAGCTGGTAATATAACAAGAATGTTGACCTCTCAGCTGGTAATATACCAGGAATGTTGACCTCTCAGCTGGTAATATACCGGGAATATTGACCTCTCTGCTGGTAATATACCAGGAATGTTGACCTCTCAGCTGGTAATATACCAGGAATGTTGACCTCTCAGCTGGTAATATACCAGGAATGTTGACCTCTCAGCTGGTAATATACCAGGAATGTTGACCTCTCAGCTGGAAATATACCAGGAATGTTGACCTCTCAGCTGGTAATATACCAGGAATGTTGATCTCTCAGATGGTAATGTATCAGGAATGTTGACCTCTCAGCTTTTAATATACCAGGAATTTTGACCTCTCAGCTGGTAATATAACAAGAATGTTGATCTCTCAGCTGGTAATATATCAGGAATGTTGACCTCTCAGCTGGTAATATATCAGGAATGTTGTCCTCTCAGCTGGTAATATATTAGGAATGTTGACCTCTCAGCTGGTAATATACCAGGAATATTGACCTCTCAGCTGGTAATATACCAGGAATGTTGACCTCTCAGCTGGTAATATATCAGGAATGTTGACCTCTCAGCTGGTAATATACCAGGAATGTTGACCTCTAAGCTGGTAATATAATAAGAATGTTGACCTCTCAGCTGGTAATATATCAGGAAGGTTAACCTCTCAGCTGGTAATATATCAGGAATTTTCTGACCTCTTAGCTGGTAATATATCAGGAATGTTGACCTCTCAGCTGGTAATATATCAGGAATTTTGACCTCTCAGTTGGTAATATATCAGGAATGTTGATCTCTCAGATGGTAATATATCAGGAATGTTGACCTCTCAGCTGGTAATATACCAGGAATGTTGACCTCTCAGCTGGTAATATACCAGGAATTTTGACCTCTAAGCTGGTAATATAACAAGAATGTTGACCTTTCAGCTGGTAATATATCAGGAATGTTGACCTCTCAGCTGGTAATATATCAGGAATGTTGACCTTTCAGCTGGTAATATACAAGTAATGTTGACCTCTCAACTGGTTATATACCAGGATTTTTGATCTCTCAGCTGGTAATATAACAAGAACTTTGACCTCTCAGCTGGTAATATATCAGGAATGTTGATCTCTCAGCTGGTAATATATCAGGAATGTTGATCTCTCAGATGGTAATATATCAGGAATGTTGATTTCTCAGCTGGTAATATATCAGGAATGTTGACCTCTCAGCTGGTAATATACCAGGAATGTTGACCTCTCAGCTGGTAATATAATAAGAATGTTGACCTCTCAGCTGGTAATATACCAGGAATGTTGACCTCTCAGCTGGTAATATATCAGGAATGTTGACCTCTTAGCTGGTAATATACCAGGAATGTTGACCTCTCAGCTGGTAATATAATAAGAATATTGACCTCTCAGCTGGTAATATATCAGGAAGGTTAACCTCTCAGCTGGTAATATATCAGGAATTTTCTGACCTCTTAGCTGGTAATATATCAGGAATGTTGACCTCTCAGCTGGTAATATATCAGGAATGTTGACCTCTCAGCTGGTAATATATCAGGAATGTTGACCTCTCAGCTGGTAATATACCAGGAATGTTGACCTCTCAGCTGGTAATATACCAGGAATGTTGATCTCTCAGCTGGTAATATACCAGGAATGTTAACCTCTCAGCTGGTAATATACCAGGAATGTTGACCTCTCAGCTGGTAATATACCAGGAATTTTGACCTCTAAGCTGGTAATATAACAAGAATGTTGACCTCTCAGCTGGTAATATACCAGGAATGTTGACCTCTCAGCTGGTAATATACCGGGAATATTGACCTCTCTGCTGGTAATATACCAGGAATGTTGACCTCTCAGCTGGTAATATACCAGGAATGTTGACCTCTCAGCTGGTAATATACCAGGAATGTTGACCTCTCAGCTGGTAACATACCAGGAATGTTGACCTCTCAGCTGGAAATATACCAGGAATGTTGACCTCTCAGCTGGTAATATACCAGGAATGTTGATCTCTCAGATGGTAATGTATCAGGAATGTTGACCTCTCAGCTGGTAATATACCAGGAATGTTGATCTCTCAGATGGTAATATATCAGGAATGTTGATCTCTCAGATGGTAATATATCAGGAATGTTGATCTCTCAGATGGTAATATATCAGGAATGTTGACCTCTCAGCTGGTAATATACCAGGAATGTTGATTTCTCAGATGGTAATATATCAGGAATGTTGACCTCTCAGCTGGTAATATACCAGGAATGTTGATCTCTCAGATGGTAATATATCAGGAATGTTGATCTCTCAGATGGTAATATATCAGGAATGTTGACCTCTCAGATGGTAATTTATCAGGAATGTTGACCTCTCAGCTGGTAATATAACAAGAATGTTCCTAGCAGAAATGGAACAAGATTCCTCCTAGTTAGAAATGGAACAACAGACCTCCTGGCTAGGAATGAAACAACAATCCTCCTAGCTAGAAATGGAACAATACTTCCTCCTAACTAGAAATGGAACAATATATCCCCCTAGCTAGGAATGGAACAAAAATCTCACTATCTAGGAATTCAAGAGGAATCTGACTAGCTAGGAATAGAACAGGAATGTCACTGGTTAGGAATGGAACAGGAGTGTTACTAGCTAGGAATATGAAAACTCCAGCCAAACATTGCAACTGAAACTCTCTAAATCATAACTTGGTAGCACGCCTATCTCCCAGCCTATCTCCCAGCCTATGGCCCAGCCTATGGCCAAGTTTGCCTGGCGGAAATTTCACTTAAGTTACGTCTAAGTGAGGCGATGGTATTTCAAAATTACGACACTTTTTAAGAGACATCTCAGGCACTTTGGCAAGTTTTAGCAGTTTTCTGAAGGAGGAAAGTACCTTTGTACTCTACTACCTCTCAGGCTGGTACTGTCTACTGCCTCTCAGGTTGGTACTGACTACTGCCTCTCAGGTTGGTACTGTCTACTGCCTCTCATGATGGTACTGCCTACTGCCTCTCATGATGGTACTGCCTACTGCCTCTCAGGTTGGTATTGTCTACTGCCTCTCATGATGGTACTGTCTACTGCCTCTCATGATGGTACTGCCTACTGCCTCTCATGATGGTACTGCCTACTGCCTCTCATGATGGTACTGCCTACTGCCTCTCAGGCTGGTACTGTCTACTGCCTCTCAGGTTGGTACTGTCTACTGCCTCTCAGGTTGGTACTGTCTACTGCCTCTCATGATGGTACTGCCTACTGCCTCTCATGATGGTACTGCCTACTGCCTCTCAGGTTGGTACTGTCTACTGCCTCTCATGATGGTACTGCCTACTGCCTCTCAGGTTGGTACTGTCTACTGCCTCTCAGGTTGGTACTGTCTACTGCCTCTCATGTTGGTACTGTCTACTGCCTCTCATGATGGTACTGCCTACTGCCTCTCATGAGGGTATTGTCTACTTCCTCTCACGATGGTACTGTCTACTGTCTCTCATGAAGGTACTGTCAACTGCCTCTCATGAGGCAGATGACAGTACTCCATCATGAGTGGTTATTTAGGTGGGTGAACAATCAGGATGGGAGCAGCGAGGATGGGAGTGAACAGCCAACACAGAAGACTACTGGAACAGCAAACACAGAGAACTACTGGGTAACGACGACACTAAGAGCAAAGTCTGTATCACCCTCTCTCTCTCCTCTCTCCTGGATACGTCGTGAAGACCGTTATCTTTGAAGCATGAACCCAATCATACTCCAAGAAATTAACGGAGGTCGTCACCAGGGCTGGATGTCCCCCATCCACTGCTTATAAATACGAACCTCAGCCACCATCGCAGTCACATCGACGTCACAGTCCAGGAGGACAGTCCGCATCCAGACACCAAACGACACTGGAAGCCTTGCATGATTAGTAGGTTTATTTAGGTACAGGCACATGTATCTACAATTATCACACCTAATAACGTATGTGTAAATTACGTAGGATAACCCAAAAATAAGTCAAAGTGACTTATTTACATTGCGGTCCTTGTAATATTTTATTATTTAAAGCCTAGCTGTAAGTTACGGTAGAACTCAGTCGTGATTATAACCTTAAAAATGAAACCAGCTTGAGCTAACCCTCTCTTTCCTCTTCACACAAATCACAACGCAAGCCAGGTTGCTAGGAGTCTATCTATCCCGACACAGAGAGCTCCTCACGACTGAGGCTCCGGGACAAGCTCACTTGACGCAACACAGAGGCTCTCAACCGGCGAAGTGCACAATGCTTCCATGCAAAGTAGATCTGGCAGCCATTCTCCAGCAGCCTAGAATGACACAAGGCCGCCTACAGGCGGAGCGTCGCCAGCCAGTACGAGCCTTCCCCAGACACAATGAATAATCCCCCATAAGAGAGTGAGTGTTTACTAGCCAGCTTGCACAAGTACACATGCAGCTGACCTCTTACCAAGAATACTACACGTCTCCAATATTGTCCAGCTGGTCAGCAGGACATACACACACACACACACACACACACACACACACACACACACACACACACACACACACACACACACACACACACACACACACATATATATATATATATATATATATATATATATATATATATATATATATATATATGTATATATATATATATATGCCAAAACAACCACTGTGAAAGAATAGAGAAATTCCAAGCGCTTTCGTGACTACTCACATTATCAAGGAACAATGAAAGTAATGCATCAAAGGAAGGCATATAAAGGGTCTAGCCCACACCTCACTATCAAATCCCACAACAAAACAACACCTGACACGCGACTCATAAGAAATGGAACACTGCAGCAGGCCCGCTGGCCCAACTAGACAGGTCCTTCACACAACCCACCAACAAATTATTCCACCCAAGAATTAAGAATTTTAAAATTTATTATTTGTCCAATGTATTAGGGTAGAATAGTTTGTTGGTGGGTTGTGTGAAGGACCTGTCTAGTTGGGCCAGCGGGCCTGCTGCAGTGTTCCCTTTCTTATGAGTCGCACGTCAGGTGTTGTTTTGTTGTGGGATTTGATAGTGAGGTGTGGGCTAGACCCTTTATATGCCTTCCTTTGATGCATTACTTTCATTGTTCCTTGATAATGTGAGTAGTCACGAAAGCGCTTGGAATTTCTCTATTCTTTCACAGTGGTTGTTTTGCATATCTTGAAATCACCTGTTTACTGTGATCTTATTGCATATATATATATATATATATATATATATATATATATATATATATATATATATATATATATATATATATATATATATATATATATATATATATATATATATTGACCGTTGAATCATATTTTAAAGTTTAATGTATTTACGAAGAGTTCACTAGCGTCACGGCTCTCTAGTGTATACAAGCTTAACATGTGCAGCTCTTAGAGGCCAACAACACAATCAATAAGAGCATAAGAATAGAGTAACACTGCAGTAGGGTCAAACTAGGCATGTCCTTCTCTAAACCGACCATTCCCACCCACCCGCTGGGCCGGTCATTGCACGTATGGGTCAAATATAGCTGGTATGACTGCTGCTCTGCCTTAATTATTATCTCATCTAGCACTGAGTCTTGTAGTGACAGCCACTGTCGTGTGCAAGGCATTACCTTCACAAACCTCCGCAAGAGGAGTCAAGGTGTGATATCAGGAGTGCGTCGGGGAGGGGGTAAGGTGAACATCAAAATGGTAAGGTGTTGAGGCTTGATATCAAGGAAGACTGGAGGAGGTAAGGTGTTAAGGCTTGATATCATGGAAGACTGGAGGGGGTAAGGTGTTAAGGCATGATATCAGTGAAGAGTGGAGGGGGTAAGGTGTTAAGGCTTGATATCATGAAAGACTGGAGGGGGTAAGGTGTTAAGGCATGATATCAGGGAAGCGTGGGGCGATAAGGGGGTGAAGCCATGAAATAAAAGGAGCATGGAGGTACAGGATACTGGCGGGGTCACATAATGGGAGTCACCACCATGATCACACTCCCTCTCCCAAGCGACTTCACATTACCATGCAGGGAACTACACTTTAACGCCTCTTTCTAAACCTTAAAAGAACTTTGTACGCCAAGTGACACTTCCAGCAAAACAACAGCCAGAAGGGCCACTATAAACAACAGACAGAAGAGCCACTATAAACAACAGACAGAAGAGCCACTATAAACAACAGACAGAAGAGCCACTATAAACAAGGGAGCAAAATCTCTACATCAACAACACTGCCAGTTGAGTTTAATGCAGCATTTCAAATTAACCTTAATGCAGCGCCTCCAATTAAGTTTAATGCAACAGTAACAGTTTAAAATGCAAAATAAACGCTTACAGACACCTTAAGGGTTAATCTAAAGTCGTTCTCTTAACTACAGAGAAACATTCTCTTAATTCTCCCATCACAGTTACTGTTCCAGTTCCTGTTCCAGTGGCTGTTCTAGTTACTGTTCCATTTACTGTCCCAGTTACTGTTCCAGTTTCTGTTCCAGTTACTGTTCCAGTTACTGTCCCAGTTACTGTCCCAGTTACTGTCCCAGTTACTGTTCCAGTTACTGTCCCAGTTACTGTCCCAGTTACTGTTCCAGTTACTGTTCCAGTTACTGTCCCAGTTACTGTCCCAGTTACTGTTCCAGTTACTGTCCCAGTTACTGTTCCAGTTACTGTTCCAGTTACTGTTCCAGTTACTCGCTAAGCAAGAACATTAATATAAAAACAGGAAGCCATTTATATTACACACAATGATTCACTTTTTACACACAGTAGATCCTGTATATTATATACACGAGGGATGATGTACATTATACACACAAGTATACCAAAAAAATTATGTTACATATGTATTTCTGTCTCACTTAAATGTCAGAATGACGTGTGTGTGTGTGTGTGTGTGTGTGTGTGTGTGTGTGAAAGAGAGAGAGAGAGATTACGAGGGACAGCGTCCCTCAGCCATAAAAAATATATTAACATTTAACTAAACTACAAACACTAAACTATAAACACTAAACTATAAACACTAAACTATAAACACTAAACTATAAACACTAAACTACAAACACTAAACTACAAACACTAAATTACAAACTATAAACTATAAACACTAAACTATAAACACTAAACTATAAACACTAAACTATAAACACTAAACTATAAACACTAAACTATAAACACTAAACTATAAACACTAAACTATAAACACTAAACTACAAACACTAAACTACAAACACTAAACTATAAACACTAAACTACAAACACTAAACTATAAACACTAAACTATAAACACTAAACTATAAACACTAAACTACAAACACTAAACTATAAACACTAAACTATAAACACTAAACTATAAACACTAAACTACAAACACTAAACTATAAACACTAAACTATAAACACTAAACTACAAACACTAAACTATAAACACTAAACTACACACTAAACTATAAACACTAAACTATAAAAACTAAACTACAAACACTAAACTATAAACACTAAACTATAAACACTAAACTATAAACACTAAACTATAAACACTAAACTATAAACACTAAACTATAAACACTAAACTACAAACACTAAACTACAAACACTAAACTATAAACACTAAACTACAAACACTAAACTACAAACACTAAATTACAAACTATAAACTATAAACACTAAACTATAAACACTACGCTGGGCATGAAGGGCGCTGGAGCTATGGGCGCTGGGCTGTAAAGCGCTGGGCTATGGGCGCTGGGCTAGGGCGCTGGGCTGCAGGCGGGCTGGGCGCAGGGGACATGTTATGGGCTGGGCTATGGAGCGCTGGGAGCTATGGGCGCTGGGCTATGGGCGCTGAGGCTGTGGGCACTGGGCTGGCAGTCGCTGGGCTACAGGCTTTCTGGGCTATGGGACGCTGGGCTATGGGCCGGCTGGGCTGCAGTCGCTGGGCTGGGCAGGGGCTGGGTGCAGGGCTGTGGGCTATGGGCGCTCGGGCTATGGGCGCGGGGCTGGGCTATGGGCACTGGGCTATGAGCGCTGGGCTGCAGTCGCTGGGCTGCAGGCACTGGGTGCAGGCTGTGGGCTATGGGCGCTGGGCTATGGGCGCTGGGCTATGAGCGCTGGGCTATGGGCGCTGGGCTGCAGGCGCTGGGCTGCAGGCGCTGGGCTGGGCAGGCGCTGGGCTATGGGCAGCTAGGGTTATGAGGGCGCTGGGCTATGGGCGCTGGGCTAGGGCGCTGGGACTGCAGGCGCTGGGCTACAGGCGCTGGGCTGCAGGGCGCTGGGTGCACATGGGCTGTACATGGGCGCTGGGCTATGGGCGCTGGGCTGCAGGCACGCTGGGTTGCAGGCTATGGGCTATGGGCGCTGGGCATGGAGCACTGGGCTATGGAGGGCGCTGGGCTATGGGCTGGGCATGGGCGCTGGGTATGGGAGCTGGGCTATGGGCGCTGGGCTACAGGGCACTGGGCTGCCCAGGCGCTGGAGTTACAGGTATGGGCTATGGGAGCACTGGAGCTATGGGCGCTGGGCTATGGGCGCTGGGCTATGGGCGCTAGGCAATGGGCGCTGGGCGCTGGGCGCTGGGACTGTGGGCATGGAGCTGCAGGCGCTGGGCTGCAGGCGCTGGGTACAGGCATGGGCTATCGCTGGGCTGCAGGCGCTGGGCTATAGGCGGCTGGGCTATGGAGCGCCTTAACTACAAACACTAAACTATAAACACTAAACTACAAACACTAAACTACAAACACTAAACTACAAACACTAAACTACAAACACTAAACTACAAACAATCATTGCCAGTCATTATTCTCATCAGATACCTATGACCTGATATATCAAGTGAGTGCCAAGCTGGCGAAAGGTTAGTGAGGGTCAGCAGGTGGCACTTGGCACTGTATTGAGAGGGAAATATTCCTCTGACAGCCTGTGAGGCTGACACAGCAGGTGCAGCAGTGTGTGGGGAGCAGTAGGCAGTGTGTGGATGTGCAGCAGTGTGTGGGGAGCAGTAGACAGTGTGTGAATGTGCAGTAGTGTGTGGGGAGCAGTAGGCAGTGTGTGTGGATGTGCAGCAGTGTGTGGGGAGCAGTAGGCAGTGTGTGAATGTGCAGCAGTGTGTGGGGAGAAGTAGGCAGTGTGTGGATGTGCAGCAGTGTGTGGGGAGCAGTAGGCAGTGTGTGAATGTGCAGCAGTGTGTGGGGAGCAGTAGGCAGTGTGTGAATGTGCAGCAGTGTGTGAGGAGAAGTAGGCAGTGTGTGGATGTGCAGCAGTGTGTGGGGAGCAGTAGGCAGTGTGTGTGGATGTGCAGCAGTGTGTGGGGAGCAGTAGGCAGTGTGTGAATGTGCAGCAGTGTGTGGGGAGAAGTAGGCAGTGTGTGGATGTGCAGCAGTGTGTGGGGAGCAGTAGGCAGTGTGTGAATGTGCAGCAGTGTGTGGGGAGCAGTAGGCAGTGTGTGAATGTGCACCAGTGTGTGAGGAGAAGTAGGCAGTGTGTGGATGTGCAGCAGTGGGTGGAGAGCAGTAGGCAGTGTGTGAATGTGCAGCAGTGTGTGGGGAGCAGTAGGCAGTGTGTGGATGTGCAGCAGTGTTTGGGGAGCAGTAGGTAGTGTGTGGAGGTACAGCAGTGTGTGGAGGTGCAGCAGTGTGTGGAAGTGCAGCAGTGTGTGGAAGTGAAGCAGTGTGTGGAGGCGCAGACAGTCTGTGGAGGTACAGCAGTGTGTGGATGCGCAGCAGTGTGTGGAGGCGCAGACAGTGTGTGAAGGTGCAGCAGTATGTGGAGGCCCAGGCAGTGTGTGTAGGCCCAGGCAGTGTGTGGAGGCCCAGGCAGTGTGTGGAGGCCCAGGCAGTGTGTGTAGGCCCAGGCAGTGTGTGGAGCCGCAGGCAGTGTGTGAAGACCCAGGCAGTGTGTGGAGGCGCAGGCAGTGTGTGGAGGCGCAGGCAGTGTGTGGAGGCCCAGGCAGTGTGTGGAGGCCCAGACAGTGTGTGTAGGCCCAGGCAGTGTGTGTAGGCCCAGGTAGTGTGTGGAGGCCCAGGCAGTGTGTTGAGGCGCAGGCAGTGTGTGGAGGCCGAGGCAGTGTGTGGAGGCGCAGGCAGTGTGTGGAGGCCCAGGCAGTGTGTGGAGGCCCAGGCAGTGTGTGGAGGCCCAGGCAGTGTGTGGAGGCGCAGACAGTGTGTGGAGGTGCAGCAGTGTGTGGAGGCCCAGGCAGTGTGTAGAGGCCCAGGTAGTGTGTGGAGGCGCAGGCAGTGTGTGGAGGCCCAAGCAGTGTGTGGAGGCCCAGGCAGTGTGTGGAGGCCCAGGCAGTGTGTGGAGGCGCAGGCAGTGTGTGGAGGCCCAAGCAGTGTGTGGAGGCCCAGGCAGTGTGTGGAGGCCCAGGCAGTGTGTGGAGGCCCAGGCAGTGTGTGGAGGCCCAGGCAGAGTGTGGAGGCGCAGGCAGTGTGTGTGGAGGCGCAGGCAGTGTGTGGAGGCGCAGGCAGTGTGTGTGGAGGCGCAGGCAGTGTGTGGAGGCCCAGGCAATGTGTGGAGGCCCAAGCAGTGTGTGGAGGCGCAGGCAGTGTGTGGAGGCCCAAGCAGTGTGTGGAGGCCCAGGCAGTGTGTGGAGGCCCAGGCAGTGTGTGGAGGCGCAGGCAGTGTGTGGAGGCCCAGGCAGTGTGTGGAGGCCCAGGCAATGTGTGGAGGCCCAGGCAGTGTGTGGAGGCCCAAGCAGTGTGTGGAGGCCCAGGCAATGTGTGGAGGCCCAGGCAGTGTGTGGAGGCCCAAGCAGTGTGTGGAGGCCCAGGCAGTGTGTGGAGGCCCAGGCAATGTGTGGAGGCCCAGCCAGTGTGTGGAGGCGCAGGCAGTGTGTGGAGGCCCAGGCAGTGTGTGGAGGCCCAGGCAGTGTGTGGAGGCCCAGGCAGAGTGTGGAGGCGCAGGCAGTGTGTGTGGAGGCGCAGGCAGTGTGTGGAGGCGCAGGCAGTGTGTCTGGAGGCGCAGGCAGTGTGTGGAGGCGCAGGCAGTGTGTGGAGGCGCAGGCAGTGTGTGGAGGTGCAGGCAGTGTGTGGAGGTGCAGGCAGTGTGTGGAGGCGCAGGCAGTGTGTGGAGGCGCAGGCAGTGTGTGGAGGCCCAGGCAGTGTGTCAGTGGAACAAACATGGTCGCTACAGCTAAGGAGTAAGTGAGAGTGCTGGCCTCCCAGTGTTACTGCTCCAGTAGAGAAACCAGAGACTCTCTCTCTTTCTCTTTCTCTCTCTTTTCTCTCTCTCTCTCTCTCTCTCTCTCTCTCTCTCTCTCTCTCTCTCTCTCTCTCTCTCTCTCTCTCTCTCTCTCTCTCTCAGATTATTAACCTCTTCTCTCCCCCAGGTTATCCACATATAGCCCTTTCACGCGCCACTAATGATAATCGTCCAGATTTCAACGTTCCCTGGTACTTTTTAGTCACACCGTTGCCAGACGTGTCGCAGCCCCTTGTTTTAACCAAAAATAACTAATGGTTAAGTGGTAAGTGTTAATATTCTGAGTTTTAACTAACAAAACCCCCTTTCTTAACTTTACTAAAACAACGTAAAACTCAAGGAAAGTGTGTCTTTAATGTTATATGAAGCGTTAAGAAACTGACGCTGGAAGATGCGTATGAAATTTAAGGAGGCAAAACATGGTACAAGATCTTGGTCATGATACCCACGAACTGGTTTCAAAGGACACCTGAGCACACACTTGGACATATTTATTTGAAAACGTCTCTGTACTGGGACCTTGATCAAGGTCTCAGGACCGTAACGTTTTCTAGTGAATATACCCTAGTGTTGACTCACGAATCTTTTTTATTGAGGTGAGGCCTGGTCTGGGACCGGCCGCCTCCACGTTAACTCCAGGTAATTATGTTTATAAACAGCAAGTCAAACTGAAACCTTGATACTAAAGACATTTTCTTCTGTCTGAAGAACAACCTACAGATGAACTGAGTTGTATTTTTCTATACAATATTTTAATATTTATATAGTTAATATCCACTTAGATATCCTTCGTGTACACGTATTGGTTATCTCCGTGTGCGTGTGTGGATCTGGGATGTACGTGCCTGGATATGCCAGGCCTACACATGACACACAGGCCTACCCAGGGTATTTAAAGTTTCTTTATCAGCTTGGGCCTCAAGCCAGCTGAGCATCTCAGCCGGTGAGAGTGAAACACACTTCCGTCAGATACAGGTATGTTAAGGGTAACCCCTCAGATGTTTCCTCTCTTAAGAGTTGCTCAGCTTGAGAATGGCAGAGCCGCTGTTTCACAAATATTTTCCTGCGGGAAGGAAAGAGGACAATAACTATGACAAACACAACTAGGTGGGAACAACAAGAAAATGTTAAAGACGGGATGTGGAGACCTTATTTCCCAGGTCTCCACTGGAGGATGCATTAGGACCCAAGAGAGTATTTTAACCCCTTTCAACGCCAGTTCGCACTCAGTATATATAATATCACTGACCTTCACAAGACTGTGTACTATTCAATGCCCTCTCAGCCACTGGAGAGTTTATCAAACGCACACACACACACACACACACACACGGGGCCAGGAGCTATGAATCGACCACTGCAACCACAGGTAGATGAGTACAGTACTGCAGTACTGGAAGTGCACGGTCTCTCTTGTTATCCAAGCTTCACGTGGAATATTTCGAGAGGAAAAAAATATACATCAGCAAATTAAGACGACAGACAAATTATGGTGTAGAGAACAGAGAACGGAACGAGAACAGAGACGATTTTAACAACTTCAGTGATACATTTAACCTATTAAATCGAAAGTAGACTGCGAGCAGGATAGCACACTATCGTTCGTGGAGCAAACGATCGTCAAGACTACGTCGAAAACACTCTTTACGTTATATAAAAAAAATGTCAGTCCCGATTTTCTAGATCTGTAGCCTCGACCTTCTCGATGCGCAAAAGGCTGTTACCTGGAGAAACAATGTGTCAAACTAGAACAGCCAGAGAGATCTGTAAAAACAGCTGGGGTCACGAAAGTTACACAAACATTTTGAAGTTCAATTAGAGCAAGTTTAAAATTAGCCAAGAACCCAACTGATAATTCCTGTTCCTCCAGAGACTGAGAAAGCTGAGAGAGAGAGAGAGAGAGAGAGAGAGAGAGAGAGAGAGAGAGAGAGACGTCACTCTGATCTCCTCCTCCTTCTCCTCTTCCTTTCACAACCAAAACAATAGGGAATTGTTTCTCATCAGAACACAAGAGTGAAGCTCCAGGAGCTCCCCAGAAACCATGAAAGCAACATATACCTAGTTGGATGAATCTTAATGTAGCCAGCTGGCCCAGCGGCTAAAGCGTCGGTCTGGAGTTTTGTGACTCTCTGATCGCGGGTTCCAACCCCGCCCGTGGTATGACGTGTTTACAATCGTGTCATTACGATTTGGTCAGTCATAAAGCAACAATAAAGTTTTGATTTGTGTTACGTGATGGTGGTGGTGTTACAGCAAGTATCAACCACGTGATGGTGGTGGTGTTACAGCAAGCATCAACCACGTGATGGTGGTGGTGTTACAGCAAGCATCAACCACGTGATGGTGGTGGTGTTACAGCAAGCATCAACCACGTGATGGTGGTGGTGTTACAGCAAGCATCAACCACGTGATGGTGGTGGTGTTACAGCAAGCATCAACCACGTGATGGTGGTGGTGTTACAGCAAGCATCAACCACGTGATGGTGGTGGTGTTACAGCAAGCATCAACCACGTGATGGTGGTGGTGTTACAGCAAGCATCAACCACGTGATGGTGGTGGTGTTACAGCAAGCATCAACCACGTGATGGTGGTGGTGTTACAGCAAGCATCAACCACGTGATGGTGGTGGTGTTACAGCAAGCATCAACCACGTGATGGTGGTGGTGTTACAGCAAGCATCAACCACGTGATGGTGGTGGTGTTACAGCAAGCATCAACCACGTGATGGTGGTGGTGTTACAGCAAGCATCAACCACGTGATGGTGGTGGTGTTACAGCAAGCATCAACCACGTGATGGTGGTGGTGTTACAGCAAGCATCAACCACGTGATGGTGGTGGTGTTACAGCAAGCATCAACCACGTGATGGTGGTGGTGTTACAGCAAGTATCAACCACGTGATGGTGGTGGTGTTACAGCAAGCATCAACCACGTGATGGTGGTGGTGTTACAGCAAGTATCAACCACGTGATGGTGGTGGTGTTACAGCAAGTATCAACCACGTGATGGTGGTGGTGTTACAGCAAGCATCAACCACGTGATGGTGGTGGTGTTACAGCAAGCATCAACCACGTGATGGTGGTGGTGTTACAGCAAGCATCAACCACGTGATGGTGGTGGTGTTACAGCAAGCATCAACCACGTGATGGTGGTGGTGTTACAGCAAGTATCAACCACGTGATGGTGGTGGTGTTACAGCAAGCATCAACCACGTGATGCTGGTGGTGTTACAGCAAGCATCAACCACGTGATGGTGGTGGTGTTACAGCAAGCATCAACCACGTGATGGTGGTGGTGTTACAGCAAGCATCAACCACGTGATGGTGGTGGTGTTACAGCAAGCATCAACCACGTGATGGTGATGGTGTTACAGCAAGCATCAACCACGTGATGGTGGTGGTGTTACAGCAAGCATCAACCACGTGATGGTGGTGGTGTAACAGCAAGCATCAACCACGTGATGGTGGTGGTGTTACAGCAAGCATCAACCACGTGATGGTGGTGGTGTAACAGCAAGCATCAACCACGTGATGGTTGTGGTGTTACAGCAAGCATCAACCACGTGATGGTGGTGGTGTTACAGCAAGCATCAACCACTTGACTGCTTGCTAAATCCAATCAGTCAACTGTCATATGCTTCCCCGTCCCCTACACTACCCCTCTCCTCCTACATCCACATCAAGGGACTGACACCCCAACTCTCCCTGTACCCGGTCGTCCAAATTAAAACGTAATGCCTTCATTCGATTGATGAGGTTCTCACACCAAGATCGAAATATACAGATCAATTAATATCCTCTCAGTGTTTACTTCTGGATATCCTCCAGTGTATATATTTCTCACAGTGTATATACTCCTTTCTGTGTACATTCTCCTCAGTGTGTATACACTACTGGTATACTCCTTTTAGTGTACATACACTACTGGTATACTCCTCTTAGTGTATATACACTACTGGTATACTCCTCTCAGTGTATATACACTACTGGTATACTCCTCTCAGTGTATATAAGCTCCTGATATTCATATCTCGGAGTATATATCCTGATATACTCACGTCTAGGGAAATATAACATAAATACTCACCCGTAGTTGTATATATACCGAGAAATGTATACCTTATTGCGTATATATCCTGATATACACATGTGTATCACAGCTGTTGTATTATCTCCCAGCTGGTATATTACCTCCAAGATGTTACATTAATTCCCTCTGCCGCCCACCTTGTGACTCTCAGTCACCCATCTGCTGATTCTCAGCCGCCCACCTGCTGACTCTCAGTCGCCCACCTGCTGACTCTCAGTCACCCATCTGCTGATTCTCAGCCGCCCACCTGCTGACTCTCAGTCGCCCACCTGCTGACTCTCAGTCACCCATCTGCTGATTCGCAGCCGCCCACCTGCTGACTCTCTCGCTGTTTAAGCAAACTCTTATGTTTACGTAAAATATCACCAAAAAGAGCTTCCAAGAGAACCAAGACTCACGTCACTTGGAGCACCAAGACTCACGTCACTTGGAGCACCAAGACTCACGTCACAAACCTACTGGAGTTCTATGACAGGGTGACGGCAGTAAGACAAGAAAGAGAGGGGTGGGTAGATTGCATTTTCTTGGACTGTAAGAAGGCGTTTGATACAGTTCCACACAATAGATTAGTGCAAAAACTGGAGGACCAGGCAGGGATAACAGGGAAGGCACTACAATGGATCAGGGAATACCTGTCAGAAAGACAGCAGCGAGCCATGGTAGGAGGCGAGGTGTCAGAGGGGTGCCTGTGACGAGTGGGGCTCCACAAGGGTCAGTCCTAGGACCAGTGCTGTTTCTGATATTTGTGAACGACATGACGGAAGGAATAGATTCCGATGTTTTCCTCTTTGCAGATGATGTGAAGTTGATGAGAAGAATTCGGTCGGACGAGGACCAGGCAGAACTACAAAGGGATCTGGATAGGCTGCAGGCCTGGTCCAGCAACTGGCTCCTGGAGTTCAACCCCACCAAGTGCAAAGTCATGAAGATTGGGGAAGGGCACAGAAGACCGCAGACAGAGTACAGTCTAGGGGGCCAGAGACTACAAACCTCACTCAAGAAAAAAGATCTTGGGGTGAGTGTAACACCCAGCACATCTCCTGAGGCACACATCAACCAAATAACTGTTGCAGCATATGGGCGCCTAGCAAATCTAGGAACAGCATTGCGACATCTTAACAGGGAATCGTTCAGGACCCTGTACACTGTGTACGTTAGGCCCATATTGGAGTATGCGGCACCAGTTTGGAACCCACACCTAGCCAGGAACGTAAGGAAACTAGAGGAAGTACAAAGGTTTGCAACAAGACTAGTCCCAGAGCTAAGAGGTATGTCCTACGAGGAGAGGTTAAAGGAAATGAACCTGACGACACTGGAGGACAGGAAAGATAGGGGGGACATGATAACTACATATAAAATACTGAGAGGAATTGACAAGGTGGACAAAGACAGGATGTTCCAGAGATTGGACACAACAAGAAGGGGACACAGTTGGAAGTTGAAGACTCAGATGAATCATAGAGATGTTAGGAAGTATTTCTTCAGTCACAGAGTAGTGAGGAAGTGGAATAGTTTGGGAAGCGATGCAGTGGAGGCAGGATCCATACATAGCTTTAAGAAGAGGAATGATAAAGCTCATGGTGCAGGGAGAGTGACCCAGTAGCGGCCAGCGAAGAGGCGGGGCCAGGAGCTATGAATCGACCCTTGAAAACACAACTAGGTGAGTAAACACACACACACACACACACACACACACACACACACACACACACACACACACACACACACACACACACACACACACACATACACACACACACACACACACACACACACAAACACACACACACACACACACACACACACACACACACACACACACACACACACACACACGAAGGTGGTTTAGTCAGGTTGGTAAATTAGACACATGTGCAATACACTTGGGTATCTTTATTCTGGAAACGTTTCGTCACACAGTGGCTTCATCAGTCCAATACAAAGAAGAGAGGTAAAGACCAGAAAGAGTTTGAGGTAGTCAGTCCCTCAGCCTGGAGTCGATGTAATCAGTCCATCAGTCTTGAAAAGAGTACAGTGTATATGCGAAGGAGTGGCTTATATACTGCAGACGGGTGAGGGGAAGCAGTCGGAGGCGGCGTCACCTTGGACAAATCCACAGGTGGAAGTAGGCAAGTGAAGAATTCTTATGATTTACTCTTTTCAAAACTGATGGACCGACTACATCGACTGAGGGACTAATGACCTCAATCTTTTGGTCTTCACCTTCCTTCTCTCTATTCGACTGATGAAGCCACTGTGTGCTGAGAACGTTACATCAATAAAGATACCCAAGTGTTGTACATGTGTCTAATTTACGAAGAATAAAGCAGGAACAGTTTGACGAAGCTCCTGGAGAGTGAAACATTGCCACAATAAACTGTTACATTAGTTGCATCAGTGTCCATTTATCTAACGAGAATAAGGCAGTAAGCCAGTGGAGCTTCAACGAAAACTTTGTAGAGAAAATGTGATGGCTTCCTGTGGCTGGTCGTGCAGAGTGTGAGGTGTTACGTCAGGTTTTCCACGCGTAAACGTAAAGAATTTGGGTACTGCAGTTTACCAGCCGTGTTTTCAGTGTTTTTTTTTCTTTTTTTGGTCTCTTCGTCGAGGAAGCGCGAGTTTCACAGGCGTTTTATGACCTCTGCAGGTTTGCTGCCTCACCGTCAGTGTAATGCTGACAACCAAACTTCTAAGCGTGACTTGCATCATTCTCTGGTGATATTTTGGTTTGTGATTTTTCTGTTGAGAGAGAGAAGAGAGAGAAGAGAGAGAGAGAGAGAGAGAGAGAGAGAGAGAGAGAGAGAGAGAGACAGAGAGAGAGAGAGAGAGACAGAGACAGAGACAGAGACAGAGACAGAGACAGAGACAGAGATTTTCATGGTAAAACGAAGCACAATAAAACTAACACAGCGGCGCTCTGGTGTGTGTAGCTTTAAACATCATAAACTTGACGAGTCTTGTGTAATGTGTTGATCCTGGAGTGAGCGTTTAACACACACACACACACACACACACACACACACACACACACACACACACACATACAGCTGCACTACAAGTACTGTATCACCTATGAGTGGTTGTTTGGGTGTGGGGTTCCAGGTTCCAATTAACCGCCAAGCTGAATGTGAATGGTCTAACTCTCATAGCACGATAAAGAATAGGCACTCAAGTATTCAATAAGGTTTAGCAAATGGTAATCCATTGAACAAGGCGATTAACTCACTATAAGCAGGTCGAGCATAGGCAACACTGTAAGGGTGGGAGTCAGGTCACAAGAGGTTGTGGACACAAGCGACAACTGAGAATCTACATTACACTCCAAGCACAAGCCACCTACTTTTCAGACACATAATAAACCCACACATAATTCGACACATAATTACACACACACACACACAAACGCACACACACACACACACACACACACACACACACACACACACACACACACACACACACACACACACACACACACACAAATACACACAAACACACACACACACACACACACACACACACACACACACACACACACACACACACACACATACACACACACATGCACACATTCACTCGATCGAAGACCAGGCAGAACTACAAAGGGATCTGGACAGGCTGCAGACCTGGTCCAGCAATTGGCTCCTGGAGTTCAATCCCACCAAGTGCAAAGTCATGAAGATTGGGGAAGGGCAAAGAAGACCGCAGACGGAGTACAGTCTAGGGGGCCAGAGACTACAAACCTCACTCAAGGAAAAAGATCTTGGGGTGAGTATAACACCAGGCACATCTCCTGAAGCGCACATCAACCAAATAACTGCTGCAGCATATGGGCGCCTAGCAAACCTCAGAACAGCATTCCGACATCTTAATAAGGAATCATTCAGGACCCTGTACACCGTGTATGTTAGGCCCATATTGGAGTATGCGGCACCAGTTTGGAACCCACACCTAGCCAAGCACGTAAAGAAACTAGAGAAAGTGCAAAGGTTTGCAACAAGACTAGTCCCAGAGCTAAGAGGTATGTCCTACGAGGAGAGGTTAAGGGAAATCAACCTGACGACACTGGAGGACAGGAGAGATAGGGGGGACATGATAACGACATACAAAATACTGAGAGGAATTGACAAGGTGGACAAAGACAGGATGTTCCAGAGATTGGACACAGTAACAAGGGGACACAGTTGGAAGCTGAAGACACAGATGAATCACAGGGATGTTAGGAAGTATTTCTTCAGCCACAGAGAAGTCAGTAAGTGGAATAGTTTGGGAAGCGATGTAGTGGAGGCAGGATCCATACATAGCTTTAAGCAGAGGTATGATAAAGCTCACGGCTCAGGGAGAGTGACCTAGTAGCGATCAGTGAAGAGGCGGGGCCAGGAGCTCGGACTCGACCCCCGCAACCTCAACTAGGTGAGTACATACACACACACACACACACACACACACACACACACACACAAACACACACACACACACACACACACACACACACACAAACACACACACACACACACACACACACACACACACACACACTGTAAGTAAGGGCGGTAAGTCCCAGGAGGTTGGGGGTCAGGTCACAAGAAGGTGTGGGCAGCCAAGGACCACTGAGACTTACATTACAACGCACAAGCCACCTACCTTTCAGTACACAATAAACCCACACATAATTCCACACAAAATTACACACAAAATTACACACACACACACACACACACACACACACACACACACACACACATATCCAGACACACATACACTCCCCCCCTCACCACCGACATCTCACTACTTCCCCGGATCCCTCCCCTCCCTCGATCACCCTCCCCTCCCCCATTCACCCTAAACCCTCCCCACTCCGCTCCCACATAGCCACAGTTCCTCCACTACTTCCCCTCCCCCACACTCTGACATACACACTACTAACCTAACATACAGAACTACATAGGTTTCCCACTCTGAGGCAATCAGGATAAAACAAAAATGGGTTGCCAGAGAGCAACAAGAAAAACCAAGGGACAGGAGGAGGAAACTGCAAAGGAAGATTGGGCAGCAGAGCTCATAAAAAGGGATCATGAATGGGAAAAGAAACTAGAAGAACTTAGCATGAGAATGGAAGAGAGGATAGATATGGAAAGCAGCGAGTGGGAGGTGCATGTCAAAGCAGCAGAAGCTAGGATACAGAGTTTAGAAGAGGAATTGAAAAATCTGAAACAGCCTAAAGAACTAAAGAACATTTTGGGATTGACAACAGAGACTGCTACCTCAGCCACAAATAAGGGGACTGTAGGGAAAGAAGGAGCAAAACTGCATGGAGAAGCTCTATCAGAGGAGACTGTAGCAAATGAAAGAGCTAAGCTTTATGTGGAGGCCCTAACAGACAACAACAGAGCCCAAGGAAAGCCGAGAAGGGGAAATGACAGTCCACTGAGCCCAAGTACATTAGCCAGTGAAACTGATGAAAGGAAAGCTGCAGTGGAGGAAACCAAATTAAATGAGGGGATACACAGGGATATGCAGTGGGAGAATGAAAGGGTGAGGTCAGTCTTTGTGTATGGGCTCCAGGAAGTCGAAGGGGAAACATATGAAGCAAGAAAACAAGGGGAAAAAAAGCAATTGAAAGCATCATGAAAGCAATAGGAGAAGACGATATGACCCAGCTGGAAAATTTTCGGAGAATAGGGGGGTTTGTAAAAAAAAGAACCCGGCCAGTGAGAGTGACCTTCAAGGCAGAAGCGACTCGGACCAGGATCCTGCAGGAGAAAGCACGATTAAGGGACATGACGGCATACAGGAAGGTGTATCTCGACCGTGACAGAACACAAGAAGAAAGGCAGAAACTGAGAGAGATGGTACAAAGGCGAAAGGAGGAAAGAGAGGGGATGGAGAAGACAGACAGGAGATCCCAGACCCAGGAAGATCAAATACAGCCTCCCTCACAACTTCCTATAGAAGCCTCCCAACCAGGTCAACCCCAGTGCAACCAAACACTCTAAATCAAAACACCCATGCCACATCCAATGCCCCCACCCACTACATTACAAACTCCACCCCCACAGCAACAACCCATAGTTCCTTACCAGGTCTCCCACTTCCCCAACCCCAATATACCTCCCAGACCACAGTCTTAGAAAAGAAGTTGAAGGTGTGGTATACAAATGCAGATGGAATAACAAACAAGTATGAGGAGTGGCACGAAAGAATCAAGGAGACATCCCCAGACATAATAGCACTCACAGAAACAAAACTCACCAGAATAATAACAGATTCAATCTTTCCATCCGGATATCAAATCCTCAGGAAAGACGCAGGGAGGAGAGGGGGAGGAGGAGTTGCACTGCTCATTAAAAACCAGTGGGGTTTTGAGAAAATGGAAGGAATGGATGGCACGGGCGAAAGGGACTACTTAGTAGGAACAATCCAGTCTGAGGGACATAAGGTGATAATTGCAGTAATGTACAACCCACCACAGAACTGCAGGAGGCCAAGAGAAGAATACGACGAGAGCAACAGAGCAATGATCGACACCCTAGCCGAGGTGGCTAGGAGAGCACACATGGGGGGAGCAAAGTTACTAGTTATGGGTGATTTCAATCACAAGGAGATTGACTGGGAAAACCTGGAGCCCCATGGGGGTCCCGAAACATGGAGAGCCAAGATGATGGATGTGGTACTGGAAAACCTCATGCATCAACATGTTAGAGACACTACCAGAGAGAGAGGAGAGGATGAACCAGCAAGGTTGGACCTTGTATTCACCATGAGTAGTTCGGACATCGAGGGTATCATGTATGAAAGGCCCCTGGGAGCTAGTGATCATGTGGTTCTGTGCTTCGACTACATAGTTGAGCTCCAAGTGGAGAAAGTAGCAGGAATAGGCTGGGAAAAACCAAACTACAAAAGGGGTAACTACTCAGGCATGAGGAACTTCCTTCAAGACATTCAGTGGGAGAGGGAACTGACAGGAAAACCAGTACAAGAAATGATGGACTATGTAGCAACAAAATGCAAGGAGGCAGAGGAGAGGTTTGTTCCCAAGGGAAACAGAAATAATGGGAAGAACATAACGAGTCCTAGGTTCACCCAAAGGTGTAGGGAGGCAAAAACTAGGTGTACTAGAGAATGGAAAAGGTACAGAAGACAGAGAACTCAGGAAAATAAAGAAATCAGCTGAAGAGCCAGAAACGAATATGCACAGATAAGAAGGGAGGCTCAGAGACAATATGAAAATGACATAGCATCAAAAGTAAAGACTGACCCGAAGCTGTTGTACAGCCACATCAGGAGGAAAACAACAGTCAAGGACCAGGTAATCATACTGAGGAAGGGTGATGGGGAATTCACAAGAATCGACCGAGAGGTTTGTCAGGAGCTCAACACAAGATTTAAAGAGGTATTTACAGTGGAAACCAGTAGGACCCCAGGAAATCAGAACAGGGGGGCACACCAGCAAGTGCTGGATGAGGTACATATAACAAAGGAGGAGGTGAAGAAGCTGCTATGCGAACTTGACACCTCAAAGGCGGTGGGACCAGACAACATCTCTCCATGGGTCCTTAAAGAGGGAGCAGAGATATTGTGTGAGCCATTAACAAAGATCTTCAACACATCATTTGAAACTGGGCAAATCCCTGAGGTATGGAAAATGGCGAATGTAGTCCCAATTTTTAAAAAGGGAAACAGACATGAGGCACTAAACTACAGACCTGTATCACTAACGTGTATAGTATGCAAGGTCATGGAGAAGATCATCAGGAGGAGAGTGGTGGGGCACCTGGAAAGAAACAAGTGTATAATTGACAACCAGCACGGTTTCAGGGAAGGAAAATCCTGTGTCACAAACTTACTAGAGTTTTATGACAAGGTGACAGAAGTAAGATAAGAGAGAGAGGGGTGGATCGACTGCATATTTTTGGACTGCAAGAAGGCCTTCGACACAGTTCCTCACAAGAGGTTACTGCAAAAGCTAGAGGACCAGGCACACATAACAGGAAAGGCACTGCAATGGATCAGAGAATACCTGACAGGGAGGCAACAACGAGTCATGGTACGCGACGAGGTGTCAGCGTGGGCGCCTGTGACAAGCGGGGTTCCACAGGGGTCAGTCCTAGGACCTGTGCTGTTCTTGGTATATGTGAACGACATAACGGAAGGGATAGACTCAGAAGTGTCCTTGTTTGCAGATGATGCGAAGTTAATGAGAAGAATCAAATCGGATGAGGATCAGGCAGGACTACAAAGAGACCTGGACAGGCTACAAGCCTGGTCCAGCAACTGGCTCCTTGAATTTAACCCTGCCAAATGCAAAGTCATGAAGATTGGGGAAGGGCAAAGAAGACCGCAGACACAATATAGTTTAGATGGCCAAAGACTGCAAACCTCACTCATGAAAAAAGATCTGGGGGTGAGCATAACACCGAGCATATCTCCTGAGGCGCACATCAATCAGATAACTGCTGCAGCATACGGGCGCCTGGCAAACCTACGGATAGCGTTCCGATACCTCAGTAAGGATTCGTTTAAGACTCTGTATACCATTTACGTCAGGCCCATACTGGAGTATGCAGCACCAGTTTGGAATCCACACCTAGTCAAGCACGTCAAGAAATTAGAGAAAGTGCAAAGGTTTGCAACAAGACTAGTCCCAGAGCTATGGGGATTGTCCTACGAAGAAAGGTTGAGGGAAATCGGCCTGACGACACTGGAGGACAGGAGGGTCAGGGGAGACATGATAACGACATATAAAATACTGCGCAGAATAGACGAGGTGGACAAAGACGGGATGTTCCAGAGATGGGACACAGACACAAGAGGTCACAATTGGAAGTTGAAGACTCAGATGAATCAAAGGGATGTTAGGAAGTATTTCTTCAGTCATAGAGTAGTCAGGCCGTGGAATAGCCTAGAAAGTGACGTAGTAGAGGCGGGAACCATACATAGTTTTAAGGCGAGGTATGATAAAGCTCATGGAGCAGGGAGAGAGAGGACCTAGTAGCAATCAGCGAAGAGGCGGGGCCAGGAGCTGTGAATCGACCCCTGCAACCACAAATAGGTGAGTACAAATAGGTGAGTATACACACACACACACACACACACACACACACACACACACACACACACACACACACACACACAAACAAAGGCGCTACTTTTCTCATAGTTTCAACACAAACTTTTACAATCGACCTTTAAAACCCACGTTAGAAAAAACTGCAGAAATAAAAGACCATACAGTGGCTTGTGTGTGTGTGTGTTGTGTGTGTGTGTTGTGTGTGTGTGTTGTGTGTGTGTGTGTTGTGTTTGT
>NC_091304.1:13032624-13047624 GCF_038502225.1 Cherax quadricarinatus | reverse complement strand
TAAACCTTTCCACTGCCTCCTTGCATTTTGTTGTTACATATTCCATCATTTCATTTACTGGCTTTCCTGCCAGTTCTCTGTCCCACTGGACCTCCCGCAGGAAGTTCTTCAGCCCTATGTAGTCTCCTCTTTTATAGTCAGGCTTTTCCCATTCAACTCCTGTTATTCTCTCCACTTGCAGCTCTACTATTTATTCAAAGCACAGAACCACGTGCTCGCTAGCTCCTAGGGGAGTCTCATACTTGATGTCCTCAATATCTGAGCTGCTCAGGGTGAACACAAGGTCCAATCTTGCTGGTTCATCCTCCCCTCTCACTCTGGTAGTGTCCTTAACATGTTGGTGCATGAGGTTTTCCAGCACCACGTCCAACATCCTGGCTCTCCATGTTTCGGGACCCCCATGTGGCTCCAGGTTTTCCCAGTCAATCTCCCTGTGGTTGAAATCCCACATAACCAGCTACTTTGCTCTACTGGAGTGAGCTCTTCTTGCCACCTCAGCAAGTGTGTCCACCATTGCTCTGTTGCTCTCTTCATATTCCTCTCTTGGCCTCCTGCAGTTCTGTGGTGGATTATACATCACTGCAATGACCCCTTTGTGTTCCCCAGACTGAAGTGTACCTGCTATGTAGTCTCTTTCTCCCGTCTCATCTATGCCTTCCATTTTCTCGAATTTCCATCTGTTTTTTTACGAGCAGAGCAACCCCACCTCCCCCCCTGCCCCTTCTATCTTTCCTCATGATCTGGTATCCTGGTGGGAAGATTGCATCTGTTATTGTCTCCGTGAGTTTTGTTTCTGTAACTGCTATGATGTCTGGGGACTTCTCATTGATTCTTTCTTGCGATTCCTCATGTTTATTCGTTAATCCATCTGTATTTGTGTACCAAACCTTCAACTTCTGTTCTAATACTGTAACTGTGGTGCGGGGGGTGGAAACAGAGGGATCGGTGTGTGATGGTTGGTTTGGATTGTTCAGTTGCCTTGGGGGTGTCGTGGCTGGAGTCCTTCTGCAGGTGTTTCTGGGGGGTGCGCTTGTACTTCCATTTGATCCTGGGTTATTCTGCTCTCCTTTTTCATTTCCTCCCATTTCTCTTTTCGTTTTTGAACTCTCTCTTTCATTGTCTTCCTTTCGTCCTGTGTTCTGTCTCGGTCGAGGTACACACTCCGGAACTCCTGCTTGCCTCTCAGCCGTGCTTTCTCCTGCAGGATCATGGTTCGGGTTGATTCTGCCTTGAAAATTACTTTGAGAGGCCGATTCCTTTTCTTTGTGAACCACCCAATTCTCCGAAAATTTGCCACCTGGGTCATGTCCCCCTCGCCTATCACCTTCATGATGTCTTCAATCGCTTTTTTCTCCTCCTGCTTTTTTTCATCATAAGTTTCCCCTTTAGCTTCATCTAGCCCATAGACAAACACGGATCTCTCCCTTTCCACCTCCCACTGTGACTCCCATTGCATCCTCTGATGTGTTTTAGTTCCTTCCCGTGGAGTGTTCCTTCCTTCAGTCCCTTCCCTAGTTATGGCCCCTATGCTTCTTGGTTTGTCCTTCCTGCTCACCTATTCCTGGCCCCCACAGGTATCTGGTAAGGTCCTTGCACATGTCCTAGTTCCTTCAATGTCTTCCAACCTCTCGTTCTGTCCTAGTGTGCTCCCTGTCTTTGTTTTGGCCCCATGTGGGTTTGACAGGACCTCTGTGTGTGTGTGTATGTGTGTGTGTGTGTGTATGTGTGTGTACTCACCTAGTTGTACTCACCTAGTTGAGGTTGCGGGGGTCGAGTCCGAGCTCCTGGCCCCGCCTCTTCACTGATCGCTACTAGGTCACTCTCCCTGAGCCGTGAGCTTTATCATACCTCTGCTTAAAGCTATGTATGGATCCTGCCTCCACTACATCGCTTCCCAAACTATTCCACTTACTGACTACTCTGTGGCTGAAGAAATACTTCCTAACATCCCTGTGATTCATCTGTGTCTTCAGCTTCCAACTGTGTCCCCTTGTTGCTGTGTCCAATCTCTGGAACATCCTGTCTTTGTCCACCTTGTCAATTCCTCTCAGTATTTTGTATGTCGTTATCATGTCCCCCTATCTCTCCTGTCCTCCAGTGTCGTCAGGTTGATTTCCCTTAACCTCTCCTCGTAGGACATACCTCTTAGCTCTGGGACTAGTCTTGTTGCAAACCTTTGCACTTTCTCTAGTTTCTTCACGTGCTTGGCTAGGTGTGGGTTCCAAACTGGTGCCGCATACTCCAATATGGGCCTAACGTACACGGTGTACAGGGTCCTGAATGATTCCTTATTAAGATGTCGGAATGCTGTTCTGAGGTTTGCTAGGCGCCCATATGCTGCGTGTGTGTGTGTGTGTGTGTGTGTGTGTGTGTGTGTGTGTGTGTGTGTGTGTGTGTGTGTGTGGTGTGTGTGTGTGTATGTGTGTGTGTGTGTGTGTGTGTGTGTGTGTGTGTGTGTGTGTTTGTGTGTGTGTGTGTGTGTGTGTGTGTGTGTGTGTGTGTGTGTGTGTGTGTGTGTGTGTGTGTGTGTGTGTGTGTGTGCGCGTATGTGTGTGTGTGTGTGTGTTATATGTGTGTGTGCGTCTGTGTGTGTGTGTGTGTGTGTGTGTGTGGTGTGTGTGTGTGTGTGTGTGTGTGTATGTGTGTGTGTGTGTGTGTGTGTGTGTGTGTGTGCGCGTATGTGTGTGTGTGTGTGTGTGTATATGTGTGTGTGTGTATGTGTGTGTGTGTGTGTGTGTGTGTGTGTGTGTGTGTGTGTGTGTGTGTGTGTGTGTGTGTGTGTGTGTGTGTGTGTGTGTGTGTGTATGTGTGTGTGTGTGTATATGTGTGTGTGTGTATGTGTGTGTGTGTGTGTTAATTTAGCTAAAGGATTAACAGAAGTACATCTGAGTCTATTCACAATTGTTTACGTCTTTCAAGCAAATTTAGGAAATTTGCTTAATATATCTGCTATCTTATTTTCATTAATAAGATATCTTGACATGTTACATAGGTTATCATATTGTTTATCTCTATATTCCTTAATAAGTGGACAATTAAGCACATAGTGTTCAAGATAGTGACCTAAGGGTTGGCCACATAATTTACATTTAGTTTGATCATCATCTGTGTGTCTGCCAAACTGCCAGAAGTACTTGTAACCAAGCCTAAGCCTGGTCACTGCAACATCAGTCAGTCTGTTCATAGCCTAAGCCTGGTCACTGCAACACCAGTCAGTCTGTTCATAACCTAAGCCTGGTCACTGCAACACCAGTCAGTCTGTTCATAGCCTAAGCCTGGCCACTGCAACACCAGTCAGTCAGTCTGTTCATAGCCTAAGCCTGGTCACTGCAACACCAGTCAGTCTGTTCATAGCCTAAGCCTGGTCACTGCAACACCAGTCAGTCTGTTCACATTGCAAGTTGCTCCATAAACGTACTTATCTACGTTCACGTTATCATAGTGGGTTATAGATTTATTTAGGCTTCTAACTACATTCCTATAATATTCAGTTTCATTATTTACTTCTCTCCTAATATTATTCCTAATGCTAGATACAGATATACCAAAGTTATATTCTACATTCTCCTTCAAGGTGCTTTTCTTGGCTAACATATCAACTTTATCATGAAGGAGTAATCCAGTGTGTAATGGGATCCATAACAATTGTACATTAATTTCTTTCCCCCGTATTTTTGAGTATTTATACCTGGCTTCTCCAATGAGCTTGTTGTTAGAGTCACTATGTGAGTCAAGAGCTTCAGTGATGACAGGATCAAGTTAGTAATGTGTTACTAATGTATTAGTCAGTAAGGAGTCAGAAATTCAGTGAGACACAACACTTAGTGTCAGAGCTTCTGGCCGCCAGGGACACAAACACTGCAAGTGGAACAAACTACACTGAGGAAAAGTTCTTTGAAGTGAAACAAATTGAAGTGAGAAATAACCTTCGAAGCGGAACAAACTGCACTGAGAAACAACCTTTGAAGGGGAATAAACTACACTGAGAAACAACCTTTGAAGGGGAACAAACTGCACTGAGAAACAACCTTTGAAGGGGAACAAACTACACTGAGAAACAACCTTTGAAGTGGAACAAACTACACTGAGAAACAACCTTTGAAGTGGAACAAACTACACTGAGAAACAACCTTTGAAGTGGAACAAACTACACTGAGAAACAACCTTTGAAGGGGAACAAACTGCACTGAGAAACAACCTTTGAAGTGGAACAAACTGCACTGAGAAACAACCTTTGAAGGGGAACAAACTACACTGAGAAACAACCTTTGAAGTGGAACAAACTACACTGAGAAACAACCTTTGAAGGGGAACAAACTACACTGAGAAACAACCTTTGAAGTGGAACAAACTACACTGAGAAACAACCTTTGAAGTGGAACAAACTACACTGAGAAACAACCTTTGAAGTGGAACAAACTACACTGAGAAACAACCTTTGAAGGGGAACAAACTGCACTGAGAAACAACCTTTGAAGTGGAACAAACTGCACTGAGAAACAACCTTTGAAGGGGAACAAACTACACTGAGAAACAACCTTTGAAGTGGAACAAACTACACTGAGAAACAACCTTTGAAGGGGAACAAACTACACTGAGAAACAACCTTTGAAGTGGAACAAACTACACTGAGAAACAACCATTGAAGTGGAACAAACTACACTGAGAAACAAATCATAAATGAGACACATCAGAGTTGTTGAGTTTTATTGACATTATTATTATTATTATTATTATTATTATTATTATTATTATTATTATTATTATTATTAGTATTATTGCTATTATTACCATTATTTTTATTATTACTATAATTATTATATTCAGTAATAATCACTGAATACATTGGGGTCATAGAAATCTGGGAAATTGCAGGTGCTCAGTTTTGATCCGAGGAAGAAGAGGGGTGTCTCTAATCTCTGGGATCAAGATCCCTTGCCCAACATTGTTACATCTTAAGAATTACTTTGAAAAAAAAAAACAGAATAAATTTCTGAACTTTATGAACTCAGATTCAGCTTTAAGACCGATTTTTAAAAATCGTCAAAAAGTGAAAATAAAAATAACGAGAGACAAAAATTTCAAAATATTTTTTTGTTTTTTTTTGCCGAAGCTCAAAGAGAATAAATTTTCACATTATGATTTATTCTTTGGAGGATATAATTTCTTCCTTAAGGAATAAAGTTACTGAAGAACACTGCTAAGATATTATTACTGGTAGCAGCTAAATGTATTACCAACCAGCACTACCAGCACTACCAGCACTACCAGCACTACCAGCACTACCAGCACTACCACCAATACCACCACTACCAGCACTACCACCACTACCACTATTGTGCGCTAACAACACGTTATATTTTATTCGACGTGTGTTACACACCCATATATAGGCATGTCCTCCCAGCCGGCTGTGAAGCGATATGGTACACTTGTGATTCAACCTTGGCAGAGTTACCTCCAAGTCTGGTCGAAGACGGTTCTCACCGTGTCTCTTGCTTGCAAAATTGCCTTACTCTACGTATCCTCTGTAAATTGTTATCCTCTGTAAATATTGTATATATTGTTATTTGTTTTTCGAAAGAAATATTTAAGTATTTACTATCTGTGTGACTTTCGCTGGTTCCTCTTTTCTGCTGTGATTAGGGTGCTACAACCAGGTGTGCTGGCCAATAGACTACACCTGTGTTTGTAATAACCACCACCACTACCACCACTACTACCAGTACCATAACTACTACCACCACTACCTCTGCTGCTACCACTACCACCTCTACCAACACTACCACCACTACCAACACCACCACCACCACTATCACCACTACCACCACCAACATCACTATCACCGCTGCCGAGTCAGAATTTGGATAATTCAAGAATTTCTGATATAATGCTCACACCACAGGACTTTAAAAACGCAATAAATAACCTGGCCGTGCACTCTGCCCCGGACCCAGACTCATGGAACTCCCTTTTCATCAAGAACTCCAAGAAACACCTGTCACGTGCCTTAAATATTCTGTGGAGAAGGAGCATAGACACAGAGGTCGTCCCACAGCCACTAAAATAACGGATATAACTCCACTCCACAAATGTGGCAATAAAGCAATTGCATCGAATTACAGACCAGCAGTACTAACCTCCTACCTCAAAAAAATCTTTGAAAGATCGCCAACCACTTGGGGATCTAACAATTGCACAACCCAGGGCAACATGGGTTTACAGCGGGTTGCTCCTGCCTCTCACAACTACTGGATTGCTATTAATCACTAAAAATATCCAAGTGGACGTCTATAAATGAACCTCAGAAAGCAATATGAATTTCAATGAAGACAAATTTCAATTACTCCGTTATTTAAAATTCGAAGAAATAAAAGCTGGATCGGAGTATAAAACAAATTCCAACCACACAACAGAGCGAAAAACTAATGTGAAGGACCTGGGAGTAATAATTTCAGGGAATCTCACGTTTAGATATCACAACAATATCTCTACCACAGTTGCTAGGAAAATGATGTGATGGATAATGAGAACCTTCAAAACTAGGGATGCCAAGTCCCAAATCTACGTACAGAAATCACTCCCTACGAAAGCAAAAGACTCGGTAGGTGGTGTAACATCCCCCATTGAAGAACAGGGAGGGGATGATGTTGCACCACGAGTATGCCAAGAGACAACACAATAAGTGTCAGGGGTCCAAGACTCTTCAACTGCCTCCCAGCATACATAAGGGGTATTACCAATAGACCCCTGGTTGTCTTCAAGAAAACGCTGGTCAGGCACGTGAAGACAATACCTGACCAGCCAGGCTGTGGGACGTACGTCGGTTTGCGTGCGGCCAGCAGTAACAGCTTGGTTGATCAGCCCTGAACCACCACGAGGTCTGGTCACGGACCAGGCCTCGGTGGCGTTGACTCCCGAAACACCTTCCAGGTATACCACCACTACTACCACTACCACCACCACTATCACTACCATCAACTACCACTACTCCCATCAACTACCATTACCACCACCATCACCACCACTAACACAACCACCACCACCATCATCACTACCACCACCACCTTCATCACTATCACCACCACCACCACTACCACCATTACCACCACAACAACTACCACCATTACCACCACCATCACCACCACCACCACCATCCCTACTACCACTACAACCACCATCACCATCTTAGGGTCAGTTACCAGCAGAAGTTCGCAATTTCCGGAAGTAATGGTTTGTGGAATTTTAGCTGAGTGTCGAACGCTGATACCCAGGTGCATCAGTGTTGGCACTGTGGGTAGTGGGAGAGAGGGGCAGAGAGAGCAGGAGGGAGAGGTGAAGTGAGAAAGACAAGAGAGAGCAGGAGGGAGAGAGAGCATGGAGGGGGGAGGGGCAGAGAAAGAGAGACTTCTCCTTAAATCGCTAGAGCTAGAAAAGGCTGTGGGCTCAGATAAGGTGAGCCCAAGATTGCTGAGTAGATGTGCAGACCAGCTAGCAGCACCTCAACTCGCATCTATCAGCACTGCCTAGCACAATGTAAATGGCCTTTTCTGTGAAGACAGGCAAATGTAGCCCCTGTTCACAAAAAGAAGATTGGATCGGAAATCAGCAACTACAAACCAGTGTCACTTCTCTCAGTCACTGCCAAGATTCTTAAAGCAATAATCTCACGTCAGTTGACAGTTTTTCAACTACCACTCGTATCTCTGTCACCGTCAATTTGGCTTCAGAAAAGCTCACTCTGCTACTGATCTGCTGTTAAACCTCACCAATAAGTAGCACCAGTCACTGGATGAATACAAGGTCAGCTGTGTAGTAGCACTGGACATTGCTGGTGCTTTCGACCGCGTATAGCACCAGGGACTAGGGGTCACCGGCTCTGCACTATGCCTTCTCATCGTGGTTCTCAACGGGAAAGAGTAAAGAAGACTCTCTATTGGTGCAAATGTTTCACAGGGAAGTGTGCATGGGATATTGGTTTGGAAGGTCTACTTCAGTGGCCCTTTTCAACTCATCCCAGAATCCCATGCAGACGACTCTACTCTGACATTTACTTATCCAAGATATGAAATGCCAGCTGCTCTAAGTTACATTAATCACTAGCTTACCGTTATATCAGCCTGGGGAAAACAATGGCAGGTCACATTTACTCCTGACAAAATACAAATGATAATTGATTCTAGGAACCATGATGGTAATGCTGAAGCAGTGGCATGAATGAATGGGAGAATGTTGGTACCCGGGGATGAAGTTGATATTCCTGGGGCGAAATTTGACCCCAAACTGACTATGAAGAATCACGTTGTAAATCTTGCAAACAAAGCGCCCAGGAAGTTTACAGTACGTAAACATATTTAGTATCTGTTTTACAGCAAAGGTTGCAAGATTCTGTACGAGGCACAAATATGCTCCCCATCTTGAATATACTCCACTTTCTTAGATTGCCTGCATGCCCTCTCTCCGTCTCATCTGACAGACCAGAGAACAGAGCAAGACGACTTATTTCTCGCCTGGACTCAGCTTTGACATTTCAGCAGAGCCTTCAACACTGGAGGGAGGTGGGTGGCCTTACTGTTATGTACAAGGCCAATATTGTCAAAGTACCACATTTGGTTCCACTCTTAGCACAGCAAGAAGTGAGCTTCTACACATCAAGACGGGCAGCAGACAGTAGCTACACTCTGACTCTAACCTTCTCCAGAACATTTCTTCATCTAAGATCATTTATTCCTAGGATGATTCGAGTCTGGAACATGTTCGTACACCATAATGACATCAATGGAATACAGTCAACAGACTAAATGAAATCGTTCTTCTTTATAGGTATGTCACATAATAAAAAGGCTTTAAAATGAGCTGATGTAGGTACCATCTCTTAGCTTGTAAATAAAGTTAGGAACCTTAACCTAACCTTGTAGAACTCTGTGTAAAAGAGAGGGAGACAGGGAAGGAAGTGTGATGGAATGAGACACTCAGTATGACTGGAGTGTATGAGACACTCAGTATGACTGAAGTGTATGAGGCACTTAGTATGACTGGAGTGTATGAGGCACTTAGTATGACTGAAGTGTATGAGGCACTTAGTATGACTGGAGTGTATGAGGCACTTAGTATGACTGAAGTGTATGAGGCACTTAGTATGACTGAAGTGTATGAGACACTCAGTATGACTGAAGTGTATGAGACACTCAGTATGACTGAAGTGTATGAGGCACTTAGTATGACTGAAGTGTATGAGGCCCTTAGTATGACTGAAGTGTATGAGACACTCAGTATGACTGAAGTGTATGAGGCACTTAGTATGACTGAAGTGTATGAGACACTCAGTATGACTGAAGTGTATGAGGCACTTAGTATGACTGAAGTGTATGAGGCACTTAGTATGACTGAAGTGTATGAGGCACTTAGTATGACTGAAGTGTATGAGGCACTTAGTATGACTGAAGTGTATGAGACACTCAGTATGACTGAAGTGTATGAGACACTCAGTATGACTGAAGTGTATGAGGCACTTAGTATGACTGAAGTGTATGAGACACTCAGTATGACTGAAGTGTATGAGGCACTTAGTATGACTGAAGTGTATGAGACACTCAGTATGATTGAAGTGTATGAGACACTCAGTATGACTGAAGTGTATGAGGCACTTAGTATGACTGAAGTGTATGAGACACTCAGTATGACTGAAGTGTATGAGACACTCAGTATGACTGAAGTGTATGAGACACTCAGTATGACTGAAGTGTATGAGACACTCAGTATGACTGAAGTGTATGAGACACTCAGTATGACTGAAGTGTATGAGACACTCAGTATGACTGAAGTGTATGAGACACTCAGTATGACTGAAGTGTATGAGACACTCAGTATGACTGAAGTGTATGAGACACTCAGTATGACTGAAGTGTATGAGACACTCAGTATGACTGAAGTGTATGAGACACTCAGTATGACTGAAGTGTATGAGGCACTTAGTATGACTGAAGTGTATGAGACACTCAGTATGACTGAAGTGTATGAGACACTCAGTATGACTGAAGTGTATGAGGCACTTAGTATGACTGAAGTGTATGAGACACTACAGTATTGAAGTGTATGAAGACACTCAGTATGACTGAAGTGTATGAGGCACTAGTATGACTGAAGTGTATGAGACACTCAGTATGACTGAAGTGTGAGACACTCAGTATGACTGAAGTGTATGAGACACTCAGTATGACTGAAGTGTATAGACACTCAGTATGACTGAAGTGTATGAGACACTCAGTATGACTGAAGTGTATGAGACACTCAGTATGACTGAAGTGTATGAGACACTTAGTATGACTGAAGTGTATGAGACACTCAGTATGACTGAAGTGTATGAGACACTCAGTATGACTGAAGTGTATGAGACACTTAGTATGACTGAAGTGTATGAGACACTCAGTATGACTGAAGTGTATGAGGCACTTAGTATGACTTCGATTGCATGAAAAAATATCTTTATATGGTGGATAGATTACTAGGAATGGTAAAGAGATAAGCTGGGATAATAGAAGGTTATCTGAGTATTGGAAAACAGACAAGAGATGCAGGACAGAGAGAGAGAGACAGAGAGAGAGAGAGAGAGAGAGAGAGAGAGAGAGAGAGAGAGAGAGAGAGAGAGAGAGAGAGAGAGAGAGAGAGAGAGAGAGAGAGAGAGAGAGAGAGTGGCACCAGGGCCTCTTAGCAAAACTTCAAGCACTGGGAATTGCAGGCTCTACGCTATGTCTCCTCAGTGATTACCTTCATGGTAGATCTCTAAGTGTAGTTCTCAATGGAACGGAATCAGCAAGACATCCTATTGGGGCAAGTGTTCCACAAGGAAGCGTGCTGGGTCCATTGTTATGGAATGTCTACTTCAATGACCTTCTTCATCTCATCCCAGAATCACATGCATATGCAGACGACTGTACACTGACATTCACTTATCCAAAAGAAGAAATGCCAGCTGCTCTAAGCTACATCAATCACCAGCTAAGAGCTATATCAGCTTGAGGAAATAGATGGCAAGTAACATTTGCACCTGAGAAAACGCAAATGATGATGGTCTCTAGGCACCATGATGGTAATGCTGGTGCAGTAGTAAGGATGAATGGGAGGATGTTGGCACCTAGAGAAGAAGTTGTTATCCTTGGGGTGAAACTTAACTCCAAACTGACCATGAAGAACCATGTTGTAAATCTTGCAAACAAGGCAGCCAGGAAGCTTACAGCACATCGCCGTGTCTCGCATCTGCTTGACAGTAGGGGTTGCAAGATTCTGAACGAGGCACAAGTACGCTCACACCTTGAGTATGCTCCACTTTCTTGGTTTGCCTGCCCCCCCTCTCATCTGCGACTGCTTGACAGAGTAGAGAACAGAGCAAGACGTCTCATCTCTCGCCTGGACCAATTCTGGAAAAATGTCATTTCAGCATAGCCTTCAACACACGAGGGATGTGGGTGGCCTTACTGTTATGTACAAGGCCAATATTGTCAAAGTACCACACTTGAATCCACTTCGAGGACAGCGTGAAACAAGCTTTTATGCCACAAGACGGGCAGAAAGAAGCAACTTCACTCTGGCTGTACCCTTCTCCAGAACATCACTCCATCTGAGATCATACATACCCAGGATGACTCGAGTATGGAACACATTCGTACAGCATAATGATGTCAACAAGATAAAGTCAGTTGATCAAATGAAAATGCTGGCCCACAGATGGCTCCAACTTCATCTTGTTCCCTACTTGTATGTCTCATAACAATAAAAATGCTTTCAAATGAGCTGATTTAGGTAACAGCTCTTAGCTTGTCAATAAAGCTAGGAATCCTTAACCTTGTCAAACCCTGTGTAAAAAAATGAAAAAAAAAAAAAAAATAGAGAGAGAGAGAGAGAGAGAGAGAGAGAGAGAGAGAGAGAGAGAGAGAGAGAGAGAGATAGAGAGAGAGAGAGAGAGAGAGAGAGAGAGAGAGAGAGAGAGAGAGAGAGAGAGAGAGAGAGAGAGAGAGAGAGAGAGAGAGAGAGAGAAAGAGAAGATAAGAACATTGGCCAATGCGACGATTTAGGTGAGGCAGAGGCAATAACAAGGGAGAAACGAGGGAGGGGGAGGAAAACTCCACAGCCAGGGAGAGAATGATAGAACTGGCGGAACTAAGAGTAGGAGCGAGGGAGGGAAGGGAGAGGCAGGTCAACCACGGACTGAGAAATGAAAGGAAGCGCACAAAAGATAAACAAAGGTGAATTGAAAAAAATAATGCCTGGTCCAGTGCACAGGCATGAATGTGGAACCAACACACACACACACACACACACACACACATACATGCAAACAGATAAATATCGAAGCAATGCATGTTAGCCTTGGTTTCCCATCATTTTTCTTATATCTCAAGCTGGTTAACGACTCTTGATCCAATGAATTGGAGCTGCCCTCCACCACTTGGATCAACCACAGTACTCCCACATCCATTTTCCAGTGTAACGCTGGAGGACTCACCCGTCTTCAGCGTCACCCGTCAGTATAAAACAAAATTTGAACTTTGTATATATATATATATATATATATATATATATATATATATATATATATATATATATATATGCAAGGAATTCGCAAGAGCAGGCGAAATATACACAAACACTGATCTCTGGCTGAGACTCGAACCTACGAACCTTGGAACAAGGTACGCACTGCTATACCAATCTACCCAAACTGGACCAATACCTTGGAGTCCAGCTTGCGCTACACTTTGATCCAAGGCAGCCAGCTTTCAGGGAGAAGGCTTACAGCTTTTCATCTCATCCTCTGCATGCATCAGCCTTACTAGAAATATTAACAATGCATTGTTAATATCTCCTGTAGTGTGTCACAAACCAGACACAGACCGGCTGCTGGAACTCCTGTCAACACGGTGATATTCTAGTGGACAAAATTCTGTTAATACTTTATCGCTCTCGTAACAAAGACAAAAACTAGCATCAGAATACAACACTAAATAATGCACTATAAAATTACTCACTGCATTATAACTCTAAGCAGTGCACCATAACACTACACACTGCACCATAACACTACACACTGCACCATAACACTGAGCGCCAGAACATTGCACCATAACAATCAACGGTGTAACAAAACACTTAACATGGCACCATCATGACAGTCGCCATGCCAACATAAACTTTTACAGCCCGACACTCAACATTACCATGGCAGAGCAACATACATCCTTTGCAAATCGTCCATCACAAGAGCTCTCTCATTTTCCATGACAAGCAAGCTGACAGTAAGTTTTGCAACAAGCTCTCAACAATGAGAGCATCAAGCTTGCAACAACACTCCCACTCTGTCAACATTACCAGAGAGAGAGAGAGAAAAATTTAATACACATTTCTTGCTTTTTCTACTTTTGTTTGGGACAGACAACTGTGTACCAGTGACCTGGTTACTGGCAGACAACTGTGTTCCAGTGACCTGGTTACTGGCAGACAACTGTGTACCAGTGACCTGGTTACTGGCAGACAACTGTGTACAAGTGACCTGGTTACTGGCAGACAACTGTGTACCAGTGACCTGGTTACTGGCAGACAACTGTGTACCAGTGACCTGGTTACTGGCAGACAACTGTGTACCAGTGACCTGGTTACTGGCAGACAACTGTGTACCAGTGACCTGGTTACTGGCAGACAACTGTGTACCAGTGACCAGGTTACTGGCAAACAACTGTGTACCAGTGACCTGGTTACTGGCAGACAACTGTGTGCCAGTGACCTGGTTATTAGCAGACAACTGTGTACCAGTTACCTAGTTATTGGCAGACCACTGTGTACTAGTGACCTGGTTACTGGTAGACCACTGTGTACCAGTGACCTGGTTACTGGCAGACCACTGTGTACCAGTGACCTGGTTACTGGCAGAAAACTGTGTACCAGTGACCTGGTTACTGGCGGACCACTGTGTACCAGTGACCTGGTTACTGGCAGACCATTGTGTACCAGTGACCTGGTTACTGGCAGATCACTGTGTACCAGTGACCTGGTTACTGGCAGAACACTGTGTACCAGTGGCCTGGTTACTGGCAGACAACTGTGCACCAGTGATCTGGTTACTGGCAGACAACTGTGTACCAGTGACTTGGTTACTGGCAGACAACTGTGTACCAGTGACCTGGTTATTGGCAGACAACTGTGTACCAGTGACCTGGTTACTGGCAGACAACTGTGTACCAGTGACCTGGTTACTGGCAGACAACTGTGTACCAGTGACCTGGTTACTGGCAGACAACTGTGTACCAGTGACCTGGTTATTGACAGACAACTGTGTAAAAGTGACCTGATTACTGGCAGACCACTGTGTACCAGTGACCTGGTTACTGGCAGACCACTGAGTACCAGTGACCTGGTTACTGGCAGACCACTGTGTACCAGTGACCTGGTTACTGGCAGACCACTGTGTACCAGTGACCTAATTACTGGCAGACCACTGTGTACCAGTGACCTGGTTACTGGCAGACCACTGTGTACCAGTGACCTGGTTACTGGCAGACCACTATGTACCAGTGACCTGGTTACTGGCAGACCACTGTGTACCAGTGACCTGGTTACTGGCAGACCACTGTGTACCAGTGACCTGGTTACTGGCAGACCATTGTGCACCAGTGACCTGATTACTGGCAGACAAATGTGTACCAGTAACCTGGTTACTGGCAGACCACTGTGTACCAGTGACCTGGTTACTGGCAGACCATTGTGCACCAGTGACCTGGTTACTGGCAGACAACTGTGTACCAGTGATCTGGTTACTGGCAGACAACTGTGTACCAGTGACCTTTTTATTGGCAGACAACTGTGTACCAGTGACATGGTTACTGGCAGACAACTGTGTACCAGTGACCAGGTTACTGGCAAACAACTGTGTACCAGTGACCTGGATACTGGCAGACAACTGTGCACCAGTGACCTAGTTAATGGCAGACAACTGTGTGCCAGTGACCT
>NC_091304.1:13022624-13027624 GCF_038502225.1 Cherax quadricarinatus | reverse complement strand
GTATACCACACAGTATACCACTCACAGTATACCACACACAGTATACCACATAGTATACCACACAGTATACCACTCACAGTATACCACACACAGTATACCACATAGTATACCAAACAGTATACCACACAGTATACCACTCACAGTATACCACACACAGTATACCACATAGTATACCACACAGTATACCACTCACAGTATACCACACACAGTATACCACATATTATACCAAACAGTATACCACACAGTATACCACTCACAGTATACCACACACAGTATACCACATAGTATACCAAACAGTATACCACACAGTATACCACTCACAGTATACCACACACAGTATACCACATAGTATACCACACAGTATACCACACAGTATACCACACAGTATACCACTCACAGTATACCACACACAGTATACCACATAGTATACCACACAGTATACCACTCACAGTATACCACACACAGTATACCACATAGTATACCAAACAGTATACCACACAGTATACCACTCACAGTATACCACACCTGTATACCACATAGTATACCAAACAGTATACCACACAGTATACCACTCACAGTATACCACACACACTATACCACATAGTATACCACGTATACCACATAGTATACCACTCACAGTATACCACACACAGTATACCACATAGTATATCACACAGTATACCACACAGTATACCACTCACAGTATACCACACAGTATACCACATAGTATACCACATAGTATACCACACAGTATACCACTCACAGTATACCACACACAGTATACCACATAGTATACCACACAGTATACCACACAGTATACCACACACAGTATACCACATAGTATACCACACAGTATACCACTCACAGTATACCACACACAGTATACCACATAGTATACCAAACAGTATACCACATAGTATACCAAACAGTATACCACACAGTATACCACTCACAGTATACCACACACAGTATACCATTCACAGTATACCACACACAGTATACCACATAGTATACCAAACAGTATACCACACAGTATACCACTCACAGTATACCACACACAGTATACCACATAGTATACCAAACAGTATACCACACAGTATACCACTCACAGTATACCACACACAGTATACCACATAGTATACCACACAGTATACCACACAGTATACCACACAGTATACCACACAGTATACCACTCACAGTATACCACACACAGTATACCACATAGTATACCACACAGTATACCACACAGTATACCACATAGTATACCACATAGTATACCACACAGTATACCACTCACAGTATACCACACACAGTATGCCACATAGTATACCACATAGTATACCACATAGTATACCACACAGTATACCACACAGTATACCACATAGTATACCAAACAGTATACCACACAGTATACCACTCACAGTATACCACACACAGTATACCACATATTATACCACACAGTATACCACACAGTATACCACATAGTATACCACACAGTATACCACTCACAGTATACCACACACAGTATACCACATAGTATACCACATAGTATACCACACAGTATACCACTCACAGTATACCACACACAGTATGCCACATAGTATACCACATAGTATACCACACAGTATACCACTCACAGTATACCACACACAGTATAACACATAGTATACCACATAGTATACCACACAGTATACCACTCACAGTATACCACACACAGTATACCACATAGTATATCACACAGTATACCACACAGTATACCACTCACAGTATACCACACAGTATACCACATAGTATACCACATAGTATACCACACAGTATACCACTCACAGTATACCACACACAGTATACCACATATTATACCACACAGTATACCACAGTATACCACTCACAGTATACCACACACAGTATACCACATATCTCTCTCTCTCTCTTGCTCTCTCACTCTCCGTGTCTGTTCTCTTTCTCGTACCCAAAAAACACAACACAAAACAAAGGAACAATTACGTGGGAGTGGTTGCAAGCAAGAGTTGCGTCTCCTCTCGCTCGCGCAACGACACCCACACAAATAATACTGACGATGTCCGCTCTTTTAAAACGGTGCAAATAATATTTTTCTCTCGATACGGTAATATTTATATGTATAAAAACACATTAGTAGAGGACGGAAATGAAAGTTGAAGGCGGAAGCCAAGATGGTAATTAAGCTGTCAACATGATGTGAAGTCGTTTATTAACGAGTCACCGGGAAGACGTCTGTCAACGCCGGGGAGGTGCTGGGGGCGCCGGGGAGGTGCTGGGGGCGCCGGGGAGGTACTCGGTGGGTGCCGGGGAGGTACTCGGTGGTTGTCGGGGAGGTACTCGGGTGCCGGGGAGGTAATCGGTGGGTGCCGGGGATGTGCTCGGGGGCACCGGGGATGTGCTCGTGGGCACCGGGGAATGTGCTCGTGGGCACCGGGGATGTGCTCGGGGGCAGCGTTGAGGTGATCGGGGCCCGGCACACATCGGCGACAATAAAAACCAGGCGGCCGTTGGTCGGGAAACTTGCTTATATTTTCCCGAATATTATTTTTTTCGGATGACAAGACTTGAAAACGAACATGATGGTTAAACAAATTGTAGAAGATGTATGGTAATTTTTATTTTATTTAGTGATAATTGACTGGCTGGAAGGAGAGGTTCAGAGATGATGATTTGATGATGCTGTGCTCACAGCAATGTCTTCTTATAAAGATTGATGCTGTGCTCACAGCAATGTCTTCTTATAAAGATTGATGCTGTGCTCACAGTAATGTCTTCTTATAAAGATTGATGCTGTGCTCACAGCAATGTCTTCTTATAAAGATTGATGCTGTGCTCACAGCAATGTCTTCTTATGAATAAAGATTGATGCTGTGCTCACAGCAATGTCTTCTTATCAATAAAGATTGATGCTGTGCTCACAGCAATTTCTTCTTATAAATAAAGATTGATGCTGTGCTCACAGCAATGTCTTCTTATCAATAAAGATTGATTCTGTGCTCACAGCAATGTCTTCTTATAAATAAAGATTGATGCTGTGCTCACAGCAATGTCTTCTTATCAATAAAGATTGATGCTGTGCTCACAGCAATGTCTTCTTATAAATAAAGATTGATGCTGTGCTCACAGCAATGTCTTCTTATAAATAAAGATTGATGCTGTGCTCACAGCAATGTCTTCTTATCAATAAAGATTGATGCTGTGCTCACAGCAATGTCTTCTTATAAATAAAGATTGATGCTGTGCTCACAGCAATGTCTTCTTATCAATAAAGATTGATGCTGTGCTCACAGCAATTTCTTCTTATAAATAAAGATTGATGCTGTGCTCACAGCAATGTCTTCTTATCAATAAAGATTGATTCTGTGCTCACAGCAATGTCTTCTTATAAATAAAGATTGATGCTGTGCTCACAGCAATGTCTTCTTATCAATAAAGATTGATGCTATGCTCACAGCAATGTCTTCTTATAAATAAAGATTGATGCTGTGCTCACAGCAATGTCTTCTTATAAATAAAGATTGATGCTGTGCTCACAGCAATGTCTTCTTATCAATAAAGATTGATTCTGTGCTCACAGCAATGTCTTCTTATAAATAAAGATTGATGCTGTGCTCACAGCAATGTCTTCTTATCAATAAAGATTGATGCTGTGCTCACAGCAATGTCTTCTTATAAATAAAGATTGATGCTGTGCTCACAGCAATGTCTTCTTATAAATAAAGATTGATGCTGTGCTCACAGCAATGTCTTCTTATCAATAAAGATTGATGCTGTGCTCACAGCAATGTCTTCTTATAAATAAAGATTGATGCTGTGCTCACAGCAATGTCTTCTTATAAATAAAGATTGATGCTGTGCTCACAGCAATGTCTTCTTATCAATAAAGATTGATGCTGTGCTCACAGCAATGTCTTCTTATAAATAAAGATTGATGCTGTGCTCACAGCAATGTCTTCTTATAAATAAAGATTGATGCTGTGCTCACAGCAATGTCTTCTTATCAATAAAGATTGATGCTGTGCTCACAGCAATGTCTTCTTATAAATAAAGATTGATGCTGTGCTCACAGCAATGTCTTCTTATAAATAAAGATTGATGCTGTGCTCACAGCAATGTCTTCTTATCAATAAAGATTGATGCTGTGCTCACAGCAATGTCTTCTTATCAATAAAGATTGATGCTGTGTTCACAGCAATGTCTTCTTATCAATAAAGATTGATGCTGTGCTCACAGCATCTTTTTTTTTGGTCAGAAAACTTTTTTCTTTAATTTTCTCGTTTCATGTCCAATATTTTTTATTTTTTTTTTCAGTTTGTCTGCGTTTAGTTTCAATTGGCATTATTCATGTTTTCTTGCTGGATATAGAGCCTCTCTCTCTCTCTCTCTCTCTCTCTCTCTCTCTCTCTCTCTCTCTCTCTCTCTCTCTCTCTCTCTCTCTCTCTATTTCTCTCTCTATCTTTGAGTATACAACCAGATTTCAGGAATATTTCATTAGGCTTATTGAAGCCTCACAAATTATTCTCATCACTTTGCAACTTAATAATCACCAAGTGGATGTTGCAGTGCTCAAATATGCAAAAAAAATCAATAAAAAAATACAACAGCTAGAACAATAAAAAAGTCAAAATGAAAAGCCCGGACAAATTGCCCTTCAAACCTCCTGACAAAAAAAGATACACCTAACAGTAAAAAAAAAAAAGGAATGAAAAGCAGGACAGAAGAAAAATAAAATCCTTTACTAATTATGACAAAAAGACGGAAAATAACCACGATGGGATTTGATAAACGTCCCACCGAGGAAAATAAAAATACATCTCGGGAAATATTGATGTGATTGAACGATTTCAGAAAGTGACAGGATCCTCGCATCAAACTGACAGCCTAATTTACTTTGGAAAGTAAATGCTCTTGAGATTTTGCCCCCTCGATTTATTAACTTTTTTTTTAATATAGATTTATGTGAGTCTTAGAGTGAGGGA
>NC_091304.1:12995124-13017624 GCF_038502225.1 Cherax quadricarinatus | reverse complement strand
AGAGGAATGAGGAAGTGAGAGGGTGAGTGAGGAGGGAGAGAGGGAGAGGGGAAAATGGAGGGAGGGGAGTGGTAAAGGGAGAGGCTGAATTAGAGAGGGAAAATAGGGATATTTGAAAGAAGAAGGGAAGGGAGAGAGAGTTAGAGGGGAAAGGGTAAAGTGATGGGGATGACAAGTAAAAGGGGAAGAGAGATTCAAAATGAGAGATAAAGAGAGCGAGAGAGAGAGAGAGAGAGAGAGAGAGAGAGAGAGAGAGAGAGAGAGAGAGATCGCTTGGTAAATATATGCCTAATAATAATAATAATAATAATAATAATAATAATAATAATAATAATAATAATAATAATAATAATAATAATAATAATAATAATATTGGCAGTTTGGAGGGATATGTTGTATCTTTATATGTGTATGTTTCTAAACTGTTGTATTCTGAGCACCTCTGCAAAAACAGTGATAATGTGTGAGTGTGGTGAAAGTGTTGAATGATGATGAAAGTATTTTCTTTTTGTGGATTTTCTTTTTTGGGTCACCCTGCCTCGGTGGGAGACGGCTGACTTGTTGAAAAAAAAAATAATAATAATAATAATAATAATTATTATTATTATTATTATTATTATTATTATTATTATTATTATTATTATTATTATTATTATTATTATTATACTCATGGTAATCACCCATGTGTATGGGAGGTTTTTCTCACTCTCTCTCTCTCTCTCCTTCGTAATTCTTCTTGGATCATTGACTAGGTTCCACACAGAATATTGTTGACCAAAATAAAGGTGCGTGGTATAGGAGACAATGTCGAGGCAACTGCCTCACTGCCTCACCAGCCAGAAACAGTGTGTGTGTGTGTGTGTGTGTGTGTGTGTGTGTGTGTGTACCTATATATGGTTGCAGAAGTTGAGTTTCAGCTTCTGGCCCCACCTCTCAACTTGCCGCTTGTCACTTGATTCCCTCCCAGCCTCTTGGTGCACTTCGACCCTGCTGTTATAGCTGTGTATAGATGGTATTCTGCTTCCATCACTTTGACCACGTCATTCCAGATCCTGACTACTCAGAAGCTGAAGAAATACTTCCTGACGTTCCTGTTACTTCTGCCTGCACCTCAGGTTTGTGCCACAGGCTCTTGTGGGGCACAGTATCAAATGCCTTCCTGCAGTCTAAGAAAATGCAATACACCCATCCATCTCTCTAAAATCTCACATCTGTCATAGAACTCCCACAGACTGGTAAGAGAATATTTGCATATCAGTGGTATACAATACCTACAAGATAGTAAATTAGATACAAGTCTAAAGATACTCAGATGTTACATATGTGTTTAATTTATCAAGACAAGATTTGTCATCTTTTGAGCATTGCTGGTTAAGATTTATGAAGCCGCTTCGAAGTGCACTAATTACTCCTCCATCTCTCTCATTCTGATTATCTTCAATATAAGAACGTAAGAACATAAGAAAGGAGGAACACTGCAGGAGGCCTGTTGGCCCATACTAGACACGTCCTTTACAATTCATCCCACTAACAAAACATTTGCCCAACCCAATTTTCAATGCCACCCAAGAAATAAGCTCTGATGTGAAAGTCCCACTCAAATCCAACCCCTCCCACTCATGTACTTATCCAACCTAAATTTTAAACTACCCAAAGTCCCAGCCTCAATAACCCAACTAGGTAGACTGTTGCTCACTTGTCTGTTTTCATCTATCCTCCCTTTCTATAGTCCTGCAAGCTTTTATGATTTCCTTTTTTTCCTCTCTGCCTCTCAGGTTGAACCAGAAGCTGGAATTAACGAACGGTGTTCCTCACGAATCCATACACGGCCGACACTTTTCTCAGTGTAAATCACTGGACACGAAAGGGGAATAACACATAAAATGCAAAATTCGTGAATGCCATGAAGTCTGATAACGCCGCTTGTGGCCTAATGAAGGTGCATTGAGAGGGAGTTCCTCTTCAAAGAGAGAGGACGGGGGAGCCTTGACGCTCCTGAGAGGGATTTTGATTCAAGGATCTAAGGATAATATTCCCACTTAATAATAATAGATTGGTTGATGCAGCAATCACAAGTGCTAGGAGGAACATAACAGTACAGTGCAAGGGGGAACATAAGAGTACAATGCTAGGAGGAACATAACAGTACAGTGCTAGGAGGAACATAACAGTACAATGCTAGGAGGAACATAACAGTACAGTGGTAGGGGGAACATAACAGTACAGTGCTAGGGGAAACCTAACAGTACAGTGCTAGGGGGAACATAACAGTACAGTGTTAGGGGGAACATAACAGTACAGTGCTAGGGGGAACATAACAGTACAATGCTAGGAGGAACATAACAGTACAGTGGTAGGGGGAACGTAACAGTACAGTGCTAGGGGAAACATAACAGTACAGTGCTAGGGGGAACATAACAGTACAGTGCTAGGGGGAACATAACAGTACAGTGTTAGGGGGAACATAACAGTACAGTGCTAGGGGAAACATAACAGTACAATGCTAGGAGGAACATAACAGTAGTGCTAGGACGAACATAACAGTACAATGCTAGGAGGAACATAACAGTGCAATGCTAGGATGAACATAACAGTACAGTGCTAGAAGGAACATAACTGTGCAATGCTAGGAGGAACATAACAGTACAATGCTAGGAGGAACATAACAGTACAATGCTAGGAGGAACATAACTGTGCAATGCTAGGAGGAGCATAAAGTACAATGCTAGGAGGAGCATAACAGTACAATGCTAGGAGGAGCATAACAGTACAATGCTAGGAGGAACATAACAGTACAATGCTAGGAGGAACATAACAGTACAATGCTAGGAGGAACATAACAGTACAATGCTAGGGGGAACATAACAGTACAATGCTAGGATGAACATAACAGTACAGTGCTAGGGGGAACATAACTGTGCAATGCTAGGAGGAACATAACAGTACAATGCTAGGAGGAACATAACAGTAGTGCTAGGAGGAACATAACAGTACAATGCTAGGAGGAACATAACAGTACAATGCTAGGAGGAGCATAACAGTACAATGCTAGGAGGAGCATAACAGTACAATGCTAGGAGGAGCATAACAGTACAATGCTAGGAGGAGCATAACAGTACAATGCTAGGAGGAGCATAACAGTACAATGCTAGGAGGAACATAACAGTACAATGCTAGGAGGAACATAACAGTACAATGCTAGGAGGAGCATAACAGTACAATGCTAGGAGGAGCATAACAGTACAATGCTAGGAGGAGCATAACAGTACAATGCTAGGGGGAACATAACAGTACAATGCTAGGAGGAACATAACAGTATTGCTAGGAGGAACATAACTGTGCAATGCTAGGAGGAACATAACAGTACAATGCTAGGAGGAACATAACAGTACAGTGCTAGGAGGAACATAACAGTACAATGCTAGAAGGAGCATAACAGTACAATGCTAGGAGGAACATAACAGTACAGTGCTAGGAGGAACATAACAGTACAATGCTAGGAGGAACATAACAGTACAATGCTAGGAGGAACATAACAGTACAATGCTAGGAGGAACATAACAGTACAATGCTAGGAGGAACATAACAGTACAATGCTAGGGGGAACATAACAGTACAGTGTTAGGAGAAACATAACAGTACAATGCTAGGAGGAACATAACAGTACAATGCTAGGATGAACATAACAGTACAATGCTAGGATGAACATAACAGTACAATGCTAGGATGAACATAACAGTACAATGCTAGGAGGAACATAACAGTACAGTGCTAGAGGGAACATAACAGTACAATGCTAGGAGGAACATAACAGTACAGTGCTAGGGGGAACATAACAGTACAATGCTAGGAGGAACATAACAGTACAGTGCTAGGGGGAACATAACAGTACAGTGCTAGGGGGAACATAACAGTACAGTGCTAGGGGGAACATAACAGTACAATGCTAGGAGGAACATAACAGTACAGTGCTAGGGGGAACATAACAGTACAATGCTAGGAGGAACATAACAGTACAGTGCTAGGGGGAACATAACAGTACAATGCTAGGAGGAACGTAACAGTACAGTGCTAGGGGGAACATAACAGTACAATGCTAGGAGGAACATAACAGTACAATGCTAGGAGGAACATAACAGTACAATGCTAGGAGGAATATAACAGTACAATGCTAGGAGGAACATAACAGTACAGTGCTAGGAGGAACATAACAGTACAGTGCTAGGAGGAACATAACAGTACAATGCTAGGAGGAACATAACAGTACAATGCTAGGAGGAACGTAACAGTACAGTGCTAGGGGGAACATAACAGTACAATGCTAGGGGGAACATAACAGTACAATGCTAGGAGGAACATAACAGTACAATGCTAGGAGGAACATAACAGTACAGTGCTAGGAGGAACATAACAGTACAGTGCTAGGAGGAACGTAACAGTACAGTGCTAGGAGGAACATAACAGTACAATGCTAGGAGGAACGTAACAGTACAGTGCTAGGGGGAACATAACAGTACAATGCTAGGGGGAACATAACAGTACAATGCTAGGAGGAACATAACAGTACAATGCTAGGAGGAACATAACAGTACAGTGCTAGAGGGAACATAACAGTACAGTGCTAGAGGGAACATAACAGTACAGTGCTAGGAGGAACATAACAGTACAGTGCTAGAGGGAACATAACAGTACAGTGCTAGAGGGAACATAACAGTACAGTGCTAGGAGGAACATAACAGTACAGTGCTAGGAGGAACATAACAGTACAGTGCTAGGAGGAACATAACAGTACAGTGCTAGGAGGAACATAACAGTACAGTGCTAGGAGGAACATAACAGTACAGTGCTAGGAGGAACATAACAGTACAATGCTAGGGGGAACATAACAGTACAATGCTAGAGGGAACATAACAGTACAGTGCTAGGAGGAACATAACAGTACAATGCTAGGGGGAACATAACAGTACAATGCTAGAGGGAACATAACAGTACAGTGCTAGGAGGAACATAACAGTACAATGCTAGGGGGAACATAACAGTACAATGCTAGGAGGAACATAACAGTACAGTGCTAGGAGGAACATAACAGTACAATGCTAGGGGGAACATAACAGTACAATGCTAGGAGGAACATAACAGTACAGTGCTAGGAGGAACATAACAGTACAATGCTAGGAGGAACATAACAGTACAATGCTAGGGGGAACATAACAGTACAATGCTAGGAGGAACATAACAGTACAATGCTAGGAGGAGCATAACAGTACAATGCTAGGAGGAACATAACAGTACAATGCTAGGAGGAACATAACAGTACAATGCTAGGAGGAACATAACAGTACAATGCTAGGGGGAACATAACAGTACAATGCTAGGATGAACATAACAGTACAGTGCTAGGGGGAACATAACTGTGCAATGCTAGGAGGAACATAACAGTACAATGCTAGGAGGAACATAACAGTAGTGCTAGGAGGAACATAACAGTACAATGCTAGGAGGAACATAACAGTACAATGCTAGGAGGAGCATAACAGTACAATGCTAGGAGGAGCATAACAGTACAATGCTAGGAGGAGCATAACAGTACAATGCTAGGAGGAGCATAACAGTACAATGCTAGGAGGAGCATAACAGTACAATGCTAGGAGGAACATAACAGTACAATGCTAGGAGGAACATAACAGTACAATGCTAGGAGGAGCATAACAGTACAATGCTAGGAGGAGCATAACAGTACAATGCTAGGAGGAGCATAACAGTACAATGCTAGGGGGAACATAACAGTACAATGCTAGGAGGAACATAACAGTATTGCTAGGAGGAACATAACTGTGCAATGCTAGGAGGAACATAACAGTACAATGCTAGGAGGAACATAACAGTACAGTGCTAGGAGGAACATAACAGTACAATGCTAGAAGGAGCATAACAGTACAATGCTAGGAGGAACATAACAGTACAGTGCTAGGAGGAACATAACAGTACAATGCTAGGAGGAACATAACAGTACAATGCTAGGAGGAACATAACAGTACAATGCTAGGAGGAACATAACAGTACAATGCTAGGAGGAACATAACAGTACAATGCTATGGGGAACATAACAGTACAGTGTTAGGAGAAACATAACAGTACAATGCTAGGAGGAACATAACAGTACAATGCTAGGATGAACATAACAGTACAATGCTAGGATGAACATAACAGTACAATGCTAGGATGAACATAACAGTACAATGCTAGGAGGAACATAACAGTACAGTGCTAGGGGGAACATAACAGTACAATGCTAGGAGGAACATAACAGTACAGTGCTAGGGGGAACATAACAGTACAATGCTAGGAGGAACATAACAGTACAGTGCTAGGGGGAACATAACAGTACAGTGCTAGGGGGAACATAACAGTACAGTGCTAGGGGGAACATAACAGTACAATGCTAGGAGGAACATAACAGTACAGTGCTAGGGGGAACATAACAGTACAATGCTAGGAGGAACATAACAGTACAGTGCTAGGGGGAACATAACAGTACAATGCTAGGAGGAACGTAACAGTACAGTGCTAGGGGGAACATAACAGTACAATGCTAGGAGGAACATAACAGTACAATGCTAGGAGGAACATAACAGTACAATGCTAGGAGGAATATAACAGTACAATGCTAGGAGGAACATAACAGTACAGTGCTAGGAGGAACATAACAGTACAGTGCTAGGAGGAACATAACAGTACAATGCTAGGAGGAACATAACAGTACAATGCTAGGAGGAACGTAACAGTACAGTGCTAGGGGGAACATAACAGTACAATGCTAGGGGGAACATAACAGTACAATGCTAGGAGGAACATAACAGTACAATGCTAGGAGGAACATAACAGTACAGTGCTAGGAGGAACATAACAGTACAGTGCTAGGAGGAACGTAACAGTACAGTGCTAGGAGGAACATAACAGTACAATGCTAGGAGGAACGTAACAGTACAGTGCTAGGGGGAACATAACAGTACAATGCTAGGGGGAACATAACAGTACAATGCTAGGAGGAACATAACAGTACAATGCTAGGAGGAACATAACAGTACAGTGCTAGAGGGAACATAACAGTACAGTGCTAGAGGGAACATAACAGTACAGTGCTAGGAGGAACATAACAGTACAGTGCTAGAGGGAACATAACAGTACAGTGCTAGAGGGAACATAACAGTACAGTGCTAGGAGGAACATAACAGTACAGTGCTAGGAGGAACATAACAGTACAGTGCTAGGAGGAACATAACAGTACAGTGCTAGGAGGAACATAACAGTACAGTGCTAGGAGGAACATAACAGTACAGTGCTAGGAGGAACATAACAGTACAATGCTAGGGGGAACATAACAGTACAATGCTAGAGGGAACATAACAGTACAGTGCTAGGAGGAACATAACAGTACAATGCTAGGAGGAACGTAACAGTACAGTGCTAGGGGGAACATAACAGTACAATGCTAGGGGGAACATAACAGTACAATGCTAGGAGGAACATAACAGTACAATGCTAGGAGGAACATAACAGTACAGTGCTAGAGGGAACATAACAGTACAGTGCTAGAGGGAACATAACAGTACAGTGCTAGGAGGAACATAACAGTACAGTGCTAGAGGGAACATAACAGTACAGTGCTAGAGGGAACATAACAGTACAGTGCTAGGAGGAACATAACAGTACAGTGCTAGGAGGAACATAACAGTACAGTGCTAGGAGGAACATAACAGTACAGTGCTAGGAGGAACATAACAGTACAGTGCTAGGAGGAACATAACAGTACAGTGCTAGGAGGAACATAACAGTACAATGCTAGGGGGAACATAACAGTACAATGCTAGAGGGAACATAACAGTACAGTGCTAGGAGGAACATAACAGTACAATGCTAGGGGGAACATAACAGTACAATGCTAGAGGGAACATAACAGTACAGTGCTAGGAGGAACATAACAGTACAATGCTAGGGGGAACATAACAGTACAATGCTAGGAGGAACATAACAGTACAGTGCTAGGAGGAACATAACAGTACAATGCTAGGGGGAACATAACAGTACAATGCTAGGAGGAACATAACAGTACAGTGCTAGGAGGAACATAACAGTACAATGCTAGGAGGAACATAACAGTACAATGCTAGGAGGAACATAACAGTACAATGCTAGGAGGAACATAACAGTACAGTGCTAGGAGGAACATAACAGTACAATGCTAGGAGGAACATAACAGTACAATGCTAGGAGGAACATAACAGTACAATGCTAGGAGGAACATAACAGTACAGTGCTAGGAGGAACATAACAATATCACATCTAATATTATCATATGTTCTAGATCCGACAAAACAACAAGAAAAACCTGACACAGTACAAAGGCCACAGTGACCTACACCACAGTACTGAGGGGAATGATACCAAACACAGACGCGGTGGAAACAAGAAACAAATACAGTGGAGTACCATCCTCTCAAAAGAGGGATGCACTGTACTGTTCTTGTTTCTCCATTTCTATAGTGTAGCAAGCACTGTGAAGAAACATAGGCAACACAGTGCCAAAAATGGCGTCTGCAACACAAAAGATGGAGCATTTGATGTTATGACGCAGATGTCAGATCACAACTTGTATATTCTGACCAACTGAAGGTCAGAATGTTCAACGTGATGAAAAGAACGATAAGGCGAAGATGTGGAAGAGAAAGGTGACAAAAACAGAGATAAGGTGAAGAGATAGGTGACAAAAACAGAGATAAGGTGAAGAGATAGGTGACAAAAACAGAGATAAGGTGAAAGGAAAGGTGACAAAACAGAGATAAGGTGAAGAGAAAGGTGACAAAAACAGAGATAAGGTGAAGAGAAAGGTGACAAAAACAGAGATAAGGTGAAGAGAAAGGTGACAAAAACAGAGATAAGGTGAAGAGAAAGGTGACAAAAACAGAGATAAGGTGAAGAGAAAGGTGACAAAAACAGAGATAAGGTGAAGAGATAGGTGACAAAAACAGAGATAAGGTGAAGAGAAAGGTGACAAAAACAGAGATAAGGTGAAGAGAAAGGTGACAAAAACAGAGATAAGGTGAAGAGAAAGGTGACAAAAACAGAGATAAGGTGAAGAGAAAGGTGACAAAAACAGAGATAAGGTGAAGAGAAAGGTGACAAAAACAGAGATAAGGTGAAGAGAAAGGTGACAAAAACAGAGATAAGGTGAAGAGATAGGTGACAAAAACAGAGATAAGGTGAAGAGAAAGGTGACAAAAACAGAGATAAGGTGAAGAGAAAGGTGACAAAAACAGAGATAAGGTGAAGAGAAAGGTGACAAAAACAGAGATAAGGTGAAGAGATAGGTGACAAAAACAGAGATAAGGTGAAGAGAAAGGTGACAAAAACAGAGATAAGGTGAAGAGAAAGGTGATAAAAACAGAGATAAGGTGAAGAGAAAGGTGACAAAAACAGAGATAAGGTGAAGAGAAAGGTGACAAAAAGAGATAAGGTGAAGAGAAAGGTGACAGAGATAAGGTGAAGAGAAAGGTGACAAAAACAGAGATAAGGTGAAGAGAAAGGTGACAAAAACAGAGATAAGGTGAAGAGAAAGGTGACAAAAACAGAGATAAGGTGAAGAGAAAGGTGACAAAACAGAGATAAGGTGAAGAGAAAGGTGACAAAACAGAGATAAGGTGAAGAGAAAGGTGACAAAACAGAGATAAGGTGAAGAGAAAGGTGACAAAAACAGAGATAAGGTGAAGAGAAAGGTGACAAAAAGAGATAAGGTGAAGAGAAAGGTGACAGAGATAAGGTGAAGAGAAAGGTGACAAAAACAGAGATAAGGTGAAGAGAAAGGTGACAAAACAGAGATAAGGTGAAGAGAAAGGTGACAAAAACAGAGATAAGGTGAAGAGAAAGGTGACAAAACAGAGATAAGGTGAAGAGAAAGGTGACAAAACAGAGATAAGGTGAAGAGAAAGGTGACAAAACAGAGATAAGGTGAAGAGAAAGGTGACAAAAACAGAGATAAGGTGAAGAGAAAGGTGACAAAAACAGAGATAAGGTGAAGAGAAAGGTGACAAAACAGAGATAAGGTGAAGAGAAAGGTGACAAAAACAGAGATAAGGTGAAGAGAAAGGTGACAAAACAGAGATAAGGTGAAGAGAAAGGTGACAAAACAGAGATAAGGTGAAGAGAAAGGTGACAGAGATAAGGTGAAGAGAAAGGTGACAAAAACAGAGATAAGGTGAAGAGAAAGGTGACAAAAACAGAGATAAGGTGAAGAGAAAGGTGACAAAAACAGAGATAAGGTGAAGAGAAAGGTGACAAAAACAGAGATAAGGTGAAGAGAAAGGTGACAAAACAGAGATAAGGTGAAGAGAAAGGTGACAAAAACAGAGATAAGGTGAAGAGAAAGGTGACAAAAACAGAGATAAGGTGAAGAGAAAGGTGACAAAACAGAGATAAGGTGAAGAGAAAGGTGACAAAACAGAGATAAGGTGAAGAGAAAGGTGACAAAAACAGAGATAAGGTGAAGAGAAAGGTGACAAAAACAGAGATAAGGTGAAGAGAAAGGTGACAAAAACAGAGATAAGGTGAAGAGAAAGGTGACAAAACAGAGATAAGGTGAAGAGAAAGGTGACAAAAACAGAGATAAGGTGAAGAGAAAGGTGACAAAAACAGAGATAAGGTGAAGAGAAAGGTGACAAAAACAGAGATAAGGTGAAGAGAAAGGTGACAAAAACAGAGATAAGGTGAAGAGAAAGGTGACAAAAACAGAGATAAGGTGAAGAGAAAGGTGACAAAAACAGAGATAAGGTGAAGAGATAGGTGACAAAAACAGAGATAAGGTGAAGAGAAAGGTGACAAAAACAGAGATAAGGTGAAGAGATAGGTGACAAAAACAGAGATAAGGTGAAGAGAAAGGTGACAAAAACAGAGATAAGGTGAAGAGAAAGGTGACAAAAACAGAGATAAGGTGAAGAGAAAGGTGACAAAAACAGAGATAAGGTGAAGAGAAAGGTGACAAAAACAGAGATAAGGTGAAGAGAAAGGTGACAAAAACAGAGATAAGGTGAAGAGAAAGGTGACAAAAACAGAGATAAGGTGAAGAGATAGGTGACAAAAACAGAGATAAGGTGAAGAGATAGGTGACAAAAACAGAGATAAGGTGAAGAGAAAGGTGACAAAAAGAGATAAGGTGAAGAGAAAGGTGACAGAGATAAGGTGAAGAGAAAGGTGACAAAAACAGAGATAAGGTGAAGAGAAAGGTGACAAAAACAGAGATAAGGTGAAGAGATAGGTGACAAAAACAGAGATAAGGTGAAGAGATAGGTGACAAAAACAGAGATAAGGTGAAGAGAAAGGTGACAAAAACAGAGATAAGGTGAAGAGAAAGGTGACAAAAACAGAGATAAGGTGAAGAGATAGGTGACAAAAACAGAGATAAGGTGAAGAGAAAGGTGACAAAAACAGAGATAAGGTGAAGATAAAGGTGACAAAAACAGAGATAAGGTGAAGAGAAAGGTGACAAAAACAGAGATAAGGTGAAGAGAAAGGTGACAAAAACAGAGATAAGGTGAAGAGAAAGGTGACAAAAACAGAGATAAGGTGAAGAGAAAGGTGACAAAAACAGAGATAAGGTGAAGAGAAAGGTGACAAAAACAGAGATAAGGTGAAGAGAAAGGTGACAAAAACAGAGATAAGGTGAAGAGAAAGGTGACAAAACAGAGATAAGGTGAAGAGAAAGGTGACAAAAACAGAGATAAGGTGAAGAGAAAGGTGACAAAAACAGAGATAAGGTGAAGAGAAAGGTGACAAAAACAGAGATAAGGTGAAGAGAAAGGTGACAAAAACAGAGATAAGATGAAGAGATAGGTGACAAAAACAGAGATAAGGTGAAGAGGGTGAAGTGTAACGTGAGAAATATTTTTCAGTCACCAAGAAAGAGAGTGTGAGAGAAGCCGTCAAAACTTGGCTCCAACTTGACTTATAAACGTTGATAAAAAATGCCTTACAATACTAAGTACAAATTAATACATTCTAAAAAAAAGCTAAATATCTGGAACTTAGACAATCACAGGATCAAGTACGTACAAGTACGTTAGTAATACGTACAGTACAGACGTATACTTTACGTCTCAATAAACATCCTGTGAGAGGGACCTTCCAGAAGCTGCCCGAATATTATTCTCTTCCTCTTATTTTCTTGTTCCAGCATTTGTTTGTTTCACCCATAACTCGAGAACTCTTCATCCAATAAGCTTCAAACTTCCACCGCTTGTGTACGGTAACAAGGAGTAGATTCTTGGGTAGGGAATACATGTTCACCTGCCTTGTGACGATAGATGCTGAACCTGCTCCCAGCATCCCGTGGAACCGTTCAGATAACTTCCAAAATCCTCAGTGGTGGAACTTTAGACTTTCATGAAAAATACAAAGGAAAAAAATCGACTACGATGGAGAGTGAAATTCAGATGTGTCGAAGCAAAGTGAAATTGGTGAAGTTCTGTAATGGCGGAGGTTTTGTAAAACAGTGAAACACCTGGAGCTGTTAGTGCACCCCTTCCAGTGCACACATCACAGTGCACACCTCACAGTGCGCACCTTACAGTGCACACCTCACAGTCCACACCTCACAGTGCACACCTCACACTGCACACTTCTCAGTGCACACCTCACAGTGCACACTTCACAGTGGACACCTCACAGTGCACACCTCACAGTGCACACTTCACAGTGCACACATCACAGTGCACACTTCACAGTGCACACATCACAGTGCACACTTCACAGTGCACACCTCACAGTGCACACTTCACAGTGTACACTTCACAGTGCACACTTCAGTGTACACCTAACAGTGCACACTTCACAGTGCACATTTCACATTGCACACCTCACAGTGCACACCTCACAGTGCACACCTCACAGTGCACACCTCACATTGCACACCTCACAGTGCACACCTCACAGTGCACACCTCACAGTGCACACCTCACAGTGCACACCTCACAGTGCACACCTCACAGTGCACACCTCACAGTGCACACCTCACAGTGCACACCTCACAGTGCACACCTCACATTGCACACCTCACAGTGCACACCTCACATTGCACACCTCACAGTGCACACCTCACAGTGCACACCTCACAGTGCACACCTCACAGTGCACACCTCACATTGCACACCTCACAGTGCACACCTCACATTGCACACGTCACAGTGCACACCTCACAGTGCACACCTCACAGTGCACACCTCACAGTGCACACATCACAGTGCACACCTCACAGTGCACACCTCACAGTGCACACCTCACAGTGCACACCTCACAGTGCACACCTCACATTGCACACCTCACAGTGCACACCTCACATTGCACACCTCACAGTGCACACCTCACAGTGCACACCTCACAGTGCACACCTCACAGTGCACACCTCACATTGCACACCTCACAGTGCACACCTCACATTGCACACCTCACAGTGCACACCTCACAGTGCACACCTCACAGTGCACACCTCACAGTGCACACCTCACATTGCACACCTCACAGTGCACACCTCACAGTGCACACCTCACAGTGCACACCTCACAGTGCACACCTCACATTGCACACCTCACAGTGCACACCTCACAGTGCACACCTCACATTGCACACCTCACAGTGCACACCTCACAGTGCACACCTCACAGTGCACACCTCACAGTGCACACCTCACAGTGCACACCTCACAGTGCACACCTCACAGTGCACACCTCACAGTTCACACCTAACATTCATTTCACTTCTACTCTCTTCCACTTTACCTATGAAACAGTCATTTACGATGATCTATACGACCTCACAGCCTCACCCACCAAGGCAGACAGTGTGGCGTGAAGGGTGGGGGGAGAGCCTTCCGCTACACTATGCTAACCTCTGCGCAGAAGTAGAGGAAGCCAGACTCTGCATATAGTCAGAACCACACGGTTGTGCCAGCTGCCTCTCCTGTGTACTCCCGTATAGCCTCTCCTCTCTCTCTCTCTCTCTCTCTCTCTCTCTCTCTCTCTCTCTCTCTCTCTCTCTCTCTCTCTCTCTCTCTCTCTCTCTCTCTCTCTCTCTCTCTCTCTCACTCACTCTGCTGTGAACTTCACTACTGTGTGGCTTAAAAATGAGTACACAATACGGGAAGGGGGGGAGGGAGGAGGGGGAAGGGGCACGAGGAGGTGAGGGGAGGGGCAGGGAAACGTAGGGAGGGACATGAGAAAGTAGAGAGAGGAAAGGGGAGAGTATTTAGGGGATGTATGGAAAGGAAAGAATGGTAACAGGGACAGGAGAAAGAGAAGGGGTAAAAATAAGTGGGAGAAAGGAGGGGAACAGAGTACTGTGCCCTGGGGGAAGAGAGTACTCTGCTCTGGGGCACAGAATACTGTGCCCTGGGGAACAGAATAATGTGCCCTGGGGAACAGAATACTGTGCCCTGGGGAACAGAATACTGTGCCCTGGGGAACAGAATACTGTGCCCTGGGGAACAGAATACTGTGCCCTGGGGAACAGAATACTGTGCCCTGGAGAACAGAATACTGTGCCCTGGGGAACAGAATACTGTGCCCTGGGGAACAGAATACTGTGCCCTGGGGAACAGAATACTGTGCCCTGGGGAACTGAATACTGTGCCCTGGGGAACAGAATACTGTGCCCTGGAGAACAGAATACTGTGCCCTGGGGAACAGAATACTGTGCCCTGGGGAACAGAATACTGTGCCCTGGGGAACAGAATACTGTGCCCTGGAGAACAGAATACTGTGCCCTGGGGAACAGAATACTGTGCCCTGGGGAACAGAATACTGTGCCCTGGGGAACAGAATACTGTGCCCTGGAGAACAGAATACTGTGCCCTGGGGAACAGAATACTGTGCCCTGGAGAACAGAATACTGTGCCCTGGGGAACAGAATACTGTGCCCTGGGAACAGAATACTGTGCCCTGGGGAACAGAATACTGTGCCCTGGAGAACGGAATACTGTGCCCTGGGGAACAGAATACTGTGCCCTGGGGAACAGAATACTGTGCCCTGGGGAACAGAATACTGTGCCCTGGGGAACAGAATACTGTGCCCTGGGGAACAGAATACTGTGCCCTGAGGAACAGAATACTGTGCCCTGGGGAACAGAATACTGTGCCCTGGGGAACAGAATACTGTGCCCTGGGGAACAGAATACCGTGCCCTGGAGAACAGAATACTGTGCCCTGGGGAACAGAATACTGTGCCCTGGGAACAGAATACTGTGCCCTGAGGAACAGAATACTGTGCCCTGGGGAACAGAATACTGTGCCCTGGGGAACAGAATACTGTGACCTGGGGAACAGAATACTGTGCCCTGGGGAACAGAATACTGTGCCCTGGGGAACAGAATACTGTGCCCTGGGGAACAGAATACTGTGCCCTGGAGAACAGAATACTGTGCCCTGGGGAACAGAATACTGTGCCCTGGGAACAGAATACTGTGCCCTGAGGAACAGAATACTGTGCCCTGGGAACAGAATACTGTGCCCTGGAGAACAGAGTACTGTGCACTGGGGAACAGAATACTGTGCCCTGGGGAACAGAATACTGTGCCCTGGGGAACAGAATACTGTGCCCTGGGGAACAGAATACTGTACCCTGGGGAACAGAATACTGTGCCCTGGGGAACAGAATACTGTGCCCTGGGGAACAGAATACTGTGCCCTGGGGAACAGAATACTGTGCCCTGGGGAACAGAATACTGTGCCCTGGGGAACAGAATACTGTGCCCTGGGAACAGAATACTGTGCCCTGAGGAACAGAATACTGTGCCCTGGGGAACAGAATACTGTGCCCTGGAGAACAGAATACTGTGCCCTGGGGAACAGAATACTGTGCCCTGGGGAACAGAATACTGTGCCCTGGGGAACAGAATACTGTGCCCTGGGGAACAGAATACTGTGCCCTGGGGAACAGAATACTGTGCCCTGGGGAACAGAATACTGTGCCCTGGGGAACAGAATACTGTGCCCTGGGGAACAGAATACTGTGCCCTGGGGAACAGAATACTGTGCCCTGGAGAACAGAATACTGTGCCCTGGGAACAGAATACTGTGCCCTGAGGAACAGAATACTGTGCCCTGGGGAACAGAATACTGTGCCCTGGGAACAGAATACTGTGCCCTGGGGAACAGAATACTGTGCCCTGGGGAACAGAATACTGTGCCCTGGGAACAGAATACTGTGCCCTGAGGAACAGAATACTGTGCCCTGGGGAACAGAATACTGTGCCCTGGGGAACAGAATACTGTGCCCTGAGGAACAGAATACTGTGCCCTGGGGAACAGAATACTGTGCCCTGGGGAACAGAATACTGTGCCCTGGAGAACAGAATACTGTGCCCTGAGGAACAGAATACTGTGCCCTGGGGAACAGAATACTGTGCCCTGGGGAACAGAATACTGTGCCCTGAGGAACAGAATACTGTGCCCTGGGGAACAGAATACTGTGCCCTGAGGAACAGAATACTGTGCCCTGGGGAACAGAATACTGTGCCCTGGGGAACAGAATACTGTGCCCTGGGGAACAGAATACTGTGCCCTGGGGAACAGAATACTGTGCCCTGGGGAACAGAATACTGTGCCCTGGGGAACAGAATACTGTGCCCTGGGGAACAGAATACTGTGCCCTGGGGAACAGAATACTGTGCCCTGGGGAACAGAATACTGTGCCCTGAGGAACAGAATACTGTGCCCTGGGGAACAGAATACTGTGCCCTGAGGAACAGAATACTGTGCCCTGGGGAACAGAATACTGTGCCCTGGGAACAGAATACTGTGCCCTGAGGAACAGAATACTGTGCCCTGGGGAACAGAATACTGTGCCCTGGGGAACAGAATACTGTGCCCTGGGGAACAGAATACTGTGCCCTGGGGAACAGAATACTGTGCCCTGGGGAACAGAATACTGTGCCCTGGGGAACAGAATACTGTGCCCTGGGGAACAGAATACTGTGCCCTGGGGAACAGAATACTGTGCCCTGAGGAACAGAATACTGTGCCCTGGGGAACAGAATACTGTGCCCTGAGGAACAGAATACTGTGCCCTGGGGAACAGAATACTGTGCCCTGGGGAACACATTTTGTGTGTTGTTACATCGAAACCAAACTTGTATACAGTACATCTGCATACTGCTGTCTTCCAGTGCATCCAAGACAATGTTGAGATTGTCTTGCAATTCTCTGGGATGTACAAATGTTGCGGATCCATGTGGTTAGCAGTCTTGTTTCTTAAAAATCTCAAATATTTTGATTCTCTGAGACATAGGAGCCATCAGTCTATATTTTTTTTTGCAATAGCTTTCTCGCCACTATGATTGATGATTGCAATGACTCCTGTGTCCAGACTCCTTCTTCGTAGGTTATGTAAGGCATGTGGTAGTGTTTTTTTGCAATTGTTTTAATGAGTTTCGAAGAGCCTCTGGCTGGAGCTCAGTGCCTGGCTAACCTATCAGTGGTTTCTTCAAGCACGAGAAAAGGGTTAAGGTTATGCCAGACATTTGCTGAAAAATTCTTTCGGTATGTCAATCATTTAATATGATTAAAAGTTCACCGAATATAGAGTCGTGTTGTGAGTTCAGTATTTCACTCATTTCTGCAGTGTTTTCAACGTGATTGCCATCTCCTCTATTCTTGTGTTTTGATCAAGTCTTAGTCTGTAAATTCAACTGAGTATAAACACACTATAAGTCGTAATGAACGACTGTCAAATGAATAAACAGAAATCTGCATAAACACTGGCAGCTTGTCTGCAGCTCCCACTTCAGCAGACTCTGCCTGGGCTGCAGAGTCTGCTGAATCCCAGCACCTGGTGCTGGGATTCTGGGAAATGTACTTCATTATACAAGTGTTTGTCAGCAGTACTCGGGAAGACAGCACACACAAGCTTGGTGTGTGTTGCCGAACAAATAATGGTGTGAGGCCTGTTTATACACCATTACCACCCGTGTTCAGCTTATTCATCATTACCACCTGTCTTCATTGTATTCATCATTACCACCTGTCTTCATCTTATTCATCATTACCACCTGTCTTCATCTTATTCATCATTACCACCTGTCTTCATCTTATTCATCATTACCACCTGTCTTCATCTTATTCATCATTACCACCTGTCTTCATCTTATTCATCATTACCACCTGTCTTCATCTTATTCATCATTACCACCTGTCTTCATCTTATTCATCATTACCACCTGTCTTCATCTTATTCATCATTACCACCTGTCTTCATCTTATTCATCATTACCACCTGTCTTCATCTTATTCATCATTACCACCTGTCTTCATCTTATTCATCATTACCACCTGTCTTCATCTTATTCATCATTACCACCTGTCTTCATCTTATTCATCATTACCACCTGTCTTCATCTTATTCATCATTACCACCTGTCTTCATCTTATTCATCATTACCACCTGTCTTCATCTTATTCATCATTACCACCTGTCTTCATCTTATTCATCATTACCACCTGTCTTCATCTTATTCACCATTACCACCTGTCTTCATCTTATTCATCATTACCACCTGTCTTCATCTTATTCATCATTACCACCTGTCTTCATCTTATTCATCATTACCACCTGTCTTCATCTTATTCATCATTACCACCTGTCTTCATCTTATTCATCATTACCACCTGTCTTCATCTTATTCATCATTACCACCTGTCTTCATCTTATTCATCATTACCACCTGTCTTCATCTTATTCATCATTACCACCTGTCTTCATCTTATTCATCATTACCACCTGTCTTCATCTTATTCATCATTACCACCTGTCTTCGATTTATTCATCATCACCGCTTGTGTGTTCGCCATACTGTCAGAAGTACTTGTAACCAAGCTTAAGCCTGGCCACTACAACATCAATCAATCTGTTCACATTGTAACTTGCTCCATAAACGTACTAATCTACGTTCATGTTATTATAGTGGGTTATATATCTACTCAGGCTTCTAACTGCATTCTTATAACATTCAGTTTCCCTATAAATTATTATTATTATTATAATCAAAAAGAAGCGCTAAGCCACAAGGGCTATACAGCCTTTCGCCATAAAGACATTAATGAACGAAGTGTTTGTGGCATGCTAAGAGTATATTACATTGTATTGGGAGTATATCACACACACCCATATAGGTATGCCCTCCCGGCCAGTGAACCAGCTGTTAAGGGTTTAACGAGCAGAGACCCCGTCGTTATACCTTGGTTGAACCAGCCAATCACAAGTTTGCCCACCGAAGCTGTGAAGCGATACGGTACACTTTTGAAGCAGCCTTGGAAGACTTACCTTTCCTGCTGGTAGCTACGGTTCTCACCGTGTCTTGTGCTTGCATTTTTGCCTCATTGTACATAGCTGTAACTACTGTACATAGGGTATATATACTGTACATACCAGCTTGTTTTGGTGAAAGAAACGCAATCATATATTCTCGCTGCTGCCTTTTTGCTCGTTCCTAATTGGTTATCGTGCGAAGGCAAGGTGTGCACGCCAGGTGCACCTGTGCTCGTAACAGTGCTCATCTCTGTGATGAGTTACTGACATGTTACGCCAGGTTGTAAACCTGTGTGGGTGGGAGACTGTGTGCCGAGTCCCCCTCCTCTGCTGCTGCAGCTACTGCTACTGTTGCTGCTACTACTGTTGCTGCTACTACTGTTGCTGCTACTACTGTTGCTGGTGCTGAAGCTGCAGCTACTGCTACTGTTGCTACTACTACTATTGCTGGTGCTGGTATTGGTGGTGGTAGTGGTGCTGCTGCTACTTTTGCTGGTGATGCTGTTGCTGCAGCTACTGCTACTGTTGCTGGTGATGCTGTTGCTGCAGCTACTGCTACTGTTGCTACTACTACTACTACTACTACTATTGCTGGTGCTGGTATTGGTGCTGCTGTTGCTGCTGCTGTCTGCTCCCTCAGCAATGACTTATATACTGTAGACAGGTATGCTGTACTTAGGATTGATAAACTGAACACATCGATTCAAGGCTGAGGGACTGATTACCTCACACTCCTCGTCTTCCACCTTTGTATTGGACTGAAGAAGCCACTTGTTGATAAAACGTTTCCAGATTCCCAAATGTTGCTCAAGTGTTTCATTGATCAAGCTGGCTAGGTGTTCCCTTGCGTCTTGCGTCTTGCATCTTGCGTCTTGCGCCTTGTGTCTTGCGTCAGAGGCAAATTATGAAACTTAACCTGGCTCACTATATTACTTCGTAACTTACCGCACCACTAAGTTACTGCCTCGTTTATCCCCTCACCTGCATCACTAAGTTACTGCCCAGCTCGGCGTCATTAAGTTATTCTTTCATGTGTATAACTAAGTTACTACGTCGCTAAGTTACTCCTGCACCTTCCTTACAAAGTTACTACATCACCTGCGTCACTATGTTATTACATAACCTGTGTCACTAAGTCATTCCCTCACCTGCGTCACTAAGTCACTCCCTCACCTGCGTCACTAAGTCACTCCCTCACCTGCGTCACTAAGCCCTTCCCTTACCTGCGTCACTAAGTCACTCCCTCACCTGCGTCACTAAGCCCTTCCCTTACCTGCGTCACTAAGTCACTCCCTCACCTGCGTCACTAAGTCAGTTTCTCGTCTGAGTCACCGCAGAAGAAACACTGATACTAATTAATAAGGCTTCGAGCAACACTAAACTGATCATAACATCACCCTCGCAACACTAATATGGTGAGCCTGGGAGTGATGGTACAAACCTGCAGATAACGAAGAGGGAGAAGCGGTGTCAGGCTTCAGCAGCGAAGTGCTGAGCTTCTTAACGCAACCAGAGTCTTCACGATACTGTTTGTGTGAGAAAGAGAGACGAGAGAAGATACCTCTCTTCTCCCTCTCTCTCCTCCTCCCCCTCCTCCTCCTCCTCCTCCTCCTCCTCCTCCTCCTCCTCCTCCTCCTCCACCTCTCCACCCCCCTTAGAGCCTCTGTGAGCTCTACAGAACGCCTACGAACCTCTCATGTCAGAGCAGAAGCTCATATAAGGAGCTCTGTTCAGAACTTGTATTTCTTCCTTAGGGCGCTTAACGACTGTGTCCCACGATTCTTCAAGTGTCCCACGACCGTTCAAGTGTGGTACGACCGTTCAAGTGTCCCACGACTGTTCAAGTGTGGTACGACCGTTCAAGTGTGGTACGACCGTTCAAGTGTGGTACGACCGTTCAAGTGTGGTACGACCGTTCAAGTGTCCCACGACCGTTCAAGTGTGGTACGACCGTTCAAGTGTGGTACGACCGTTCAAGTGTGGTACGACCGTTCAAGTGTCCCACGACTGTTCAAGTGTGCCACGATCCATCAAGTGTCCCACGATCGTTCAAGTGTGCTCAGGTACCAACAGCAGCTTCCTGACACTCTTGTGACCTTCGGTGCACCATAAAACTGTTTAGGACTCTTCAAAGGACGTCCAATGACCCATCCAGGGAGCAGACCTCACCCAGGCGCAAAGCTTTCACTGTAACAACGCTGCTTCGCTCTGTGTAGAACTTTTATCAAGTCGACTGACTCGACGAAGTTGAACACGAGGACGGGAGCAAATGTCGTCACCTTGTAAAGTTACACTCATCACTGGTCTTTAATACCGTGGTCAGTACACTTGTAGTATCTTCCCTGCAATGTTGGGAGGTTCCTACCTTTCTTCAGCACTCAGATTCTCTCCGGATCTCCCACTGATGAGGAAGTCAAGTCCAATCACCGTTGGTAAGAGATGGTAAGTCCCTCAAGCTTGGGAAATTGACCGCCTCCCAGCGATGGTGACAGACTGATCATATTAAAACTACTGTGCCGCTACCAATTCACGAGACGGCCTTAGTAAATACGTAAGTTTATTCAGGTACAGGTATACATAAATACAGTGACATCATAGCTGCATATGTGTAGATTATATAGGATAACCCCAAAAAGTCAGACAAAGAGACTGGGGATCAAACTGGGAATGAAACATCGTCTGGGGAACCGAAAGAGTAAGTCCAAGGAACCAGCAGCTTCCAGGACGCTGAAGAAGCCCCCCCCCCAACTTGTCAGGATGTCAAGAAATCTCCTAAATAAAAGAATCCTATCACGAAGGACAGGCAAAAGCTCTCCGGGATCCTGCCTCGCCGCCCACCCTTGACATCCCTGCAGGACCCCATCCTGGGACCCGTCTAGGTCCTGCAGGGCCCCCTGCTGGGACCCTTCTAGGCTCTGCAGGACCTCCCACGGGAATCAGCTTGACGTGTCCACTCTGTGTTTGACATATACATGAAAATAAAAATCCGTTACCTTTCTGCAAAGATCCTCAACATGACTTTATTCATATGAATAACATGTCTCTGTTGTTTGTATAAATCTTCAGAATGATTAAAAATAATTTTAAGTCTGTATACATGATGTTAATAATAATAAACACAGGAAAAACTCTTTACAATAATAATAATAATAATAG